>NC_092176.1:300000-397500 GCF_045791955.1 Oncorhynchus clarkii lewisi | reverse complement strand
AACCAAGCATTTATGGGGATGTTGATTGCTTCATTTTTGCAAATCTTATGATAAAATGTTGTTTGAAAGACTCTGCAGTCGCTCTTCCCTTTGATTAGATATTCCACGACAAATTGGTGACAGCGGTGGGATGCTAACACCATTTGCTGATTGCTCCCGGGAGACCGAGGGTAATTAAACTGCGTGCAGGGGCGCCACCCATAGGGCTCCACCCACCTCGGACCTGCCAGGAGTGTCAGTGAGTGGATACGTCATTTCGGACAGATAAGATAAATTAAGGGTAAGACTGATTTTCTTAAAAACAACCTCCAATTGGGGAAAGTTAACTTTTAGAAAGTCCTGTTCTAGGAACAGGTCACGCGTGTTATAGATACCAGGACTGTAAGGGATTTCCTCCTCTTCTTCCGAAGAGGAGAGGCGAAAAGGATCAGAGGACCAATATGCGGCGTGGTAAGTGTCCATGGTTCTTTTAATACGTAAATGTACACATGAACAACTGAATATGAAAAAAGAAGAAACGTGAAAACCCAAAACAGTCCTATCTGGTGCAAACACAGAGACAGGAACAATCACCCACAAAACCCCAACACAAAACAGGCTACCTAAATATGGTTCCCAATAAGAGACAATGACTAACACCTGCCTCTGATTGAGAACCATATTAGGCCAAACATAGAAATGGACAAACCAGACACACAACATAGAATGCCCACCCAGCTCACATCCTGACCAACACTAAAACAAGGAAAACGCACACGAACGATGGTCAGAACGTGACAGTACCCCCCCCCCCCCCCCCCAAATGTGCGGACTCCGAACGCACAACCTAAACCTATAGGGGAGGGTCTGGGTGGGCATCTGTCCGCGGTGGCGGCTCTGGTGCTGGACGTGGACCCCACTCCATAATTGTCTTAGTCCACCTCCTTAGCGTCCCTTGAGTGGCGACCCCTCGCCGCTAACCTTGGCCTAGGAACCCTAACAACGGGCCCCACTGGACTGAGGGGCAGCTCGGGACTGAGGGGCAGCTCGGGACTGAGGGGCAGCTCGGGCAGGTTGATGGATCTAGCAGATCCTGGCTGGCTGGCGGTTCTGGCAGATCCTGGCTGGTTGGCGGTTCCGGCAGATCCTGGCTGACTGGTGGTTCCGGCAGATCCTGGCTGACTGGCGGTTCCGGCCGATCCTGGCTGACTGGCGGTTCCGGCAGATCCTGGCTGACTGGCGGCTCTGGCCGATCCTGGCTGACTGGCGGATCCTGGCTGACTGGCGGATCCTGGCTGAATGGCGGATCCTGGCTGAATGGCGGATCCTGGCTGAATGGCGGACCCTGGCAGTTCTGGCGGATCCTGGCTGACTGGCAGTTCTGGCGGATCCTGGCTGACTGGCAGTTCTGGCGGATCCTGGCTGACTGGCAGTTCTGGCGGATCCTGGCTGACTGGCAGTTCTGGCGGATCCTGGCTGACTGGCGGCACTGGCGGCGCTGGGCAGACGGGTAGCTCAGATGGCGCTGGGCAGACGGGAAGCTCCGGCAACGCTGGAGAGGAAGGCTCTGGCAGCGCTGGACTGAGGAGCTCTGGCGCCTCTGGAATGAGGGGCTCTGGCGCCTCTGGAATGAGGGGCGGGAGCTCTGGCAGCGCTGGACAGACTGGCGACTCTGATGGCGCTGGGCAGACGGGTAACTCAGGCGGCGCTGGGCAGACTGGCGGCGCTGGGCAGACTGGCGGCGCTGGGCAGACTGGCGGCACTGGCGGCGCTGGGCAGACTGGCGGCGCTGGGTTGACGGGTAGCTCAGACGGCGCTGGGCAGACTGGCGACTCTGATGGCGCCGTGTAGACGGGTAGCTCAGGCGGCGCTGGGCAGACTGGCGACTCTGATGGCGCTGGGCAGACGGGAAGCTCCGGCAACGCTGGAGAGGAGGAAGGCTCTGGCAGCGCCGGACAGGCGGGAGACTCCGGCAGCGCCGGACAGGTGGGAAGCTCCGGCAGCTCTGGACTGAGGGGCTCTGGCGCCTCTGGACTGAGGGGCGGAAGCTCTGACAGCGCCGAACAGGCGGGAGACTCCGGCTGTGCTGGAGAGGAGGAAGGCTCTGGCAGCGCCGGACTGGCGGGAGACTCCGGCAGCGCTGGAGAGGAGGGAGCCTCTGGCAGCGCTGGACAGACAGGGCGCACTGTAGGCCTGATGCGTGGTGCTGGCACTGGTGGTACTGGGCCGAGGACACGCACAGGAAGCCTGGTGCGGGGAGCTGCCACCGGAGGGCTGGTGTGTGGAGGTGGCACTGGATGGACCGGACCGTGAAGGCGTACTGGAGATCTTGAGAGCAGGGCTGGTACCAACCGCCCTGGCTGGATCTTCACCCTAGCCCGGCAGATGTGGGAAGCTGGGATGTAGCGCACCGGGCTAAGCACGCGTACTGGGGACAACGTGCGAACCACCGCATAACACGGTGCCTGACCAGCACCACGCCCGCCACGGTTAGCACTGCTAGGAGCACTGTAGTGCTGAGAGGGCACAGGACGTGCAAGGCTAGGGAGATGCACAGGAGGCCTGGTGCGTGAGGCTGGCACAGTCTTCACCAGACAACTAGCACGCACCTCAGGATGAGTATGGAGAGCCGACCCAGGTGCCATTAAATCCCTGACACACTCCGTCGGGCGAATGTCGTGCCTCATGCACCAAACCAGCAACTCCCTCATATCTCTCTTCTCCAATTTCCCCATTAACTCCTTCACCGTCTCTGCTTCGCTCACCTCCAACACCAGCTCTGGTTCTGAGCTCCTCCTTGGCTCCTCACAATAAACAGGGGGAGTTGGCTCAGGTCTGACTCCTGACTCTGCCACACTCTCCCTGTGCCCCCCCCCCCCCCCAAGACATTTTTGGGGCTGACTCTCGGGCTTCCGTCCGCGCCGCCGTGCTTGCTTCGCCAACCTCATTCTCCTGTAACCTTCCGTGCACTGCTCCATCGAATCGAAGGCGGGCTCCGGCACTCTCCCTGGGTCGACCGCCCACCTGTCTATCTCCTCCCAAATTGTGTAGTCCAGATTCTGCTCCCATGTCCCGAAATCCTGACCTCGCTGTTCCTGCTGCTGCTGCTGCTGCCTCTGTTCCTTCTCCTGCTGCTGCTTTTGCTGCAGCTGCTGTTTGCCACACCTCTTGGTCCTGTTGTGGTGGGTGATTCTGTAAGGGATTTCCTCCTCTTCTTCTGAAGAGGAGAGGCGAAAAGGATCAGAGGACCAATATGTGGCGTGGTAAGTGTCCATGGTTCTTTTAATACGTAAATGTACACATGAACAACTGAATATGAAAAAAGAAGAAACGTGAAAACCCAAAACAGTCCTATCTGGTGCAAACACAGAGACAGGAACAATCACCCACAAAACCCCAACACAAAACAGGCTACCTAAATATGGTTCCCAATCAGAGACAATGACTAACACCTGCCTCTGATTGAGAACCATATCAGGCCAAACATAGAAATGGACAAACCAGACACACAACATAGAATGCCCACCCAGCTCACGTCCTGACCAACACTAAAACAAGGAAAACACACACGAACGATGGTCAGAACGTGACAAGGACAGAGTCCTAAATTAATATACTATGAGTTACAATCATAATGCATGAGCTATGTTAAGAGATACCAGGACAGAGTCCTGATGAAAGTGTTCCAGGATATTATCCTGAAGAAATAAGAAAATATTCCTGCAGGTTACAAGAAAAAAAAGAAGAAAACTATACAAAATTAAATAAACATTGTAAAATAAAATGTATTGGTCAGTGTACTGGTAAAACAGTTGGTTATGTTTGGAAAACCAGCTATAAATGTAAACCCTACACGGAAATGTGCAAATACAACATTTCAAATTACACAGAATGATAAAAAAATATTTTGGAGGGGAAATTACTATTTTCCAATTATAAGAAAGATGTTCCAAATGTTAAGAAAATGTTGAACAATATTATAAAGTTATGACTTTTCAAATCAAGTTATACGCTATGTTGGCTGACAAATTTGTTGCTTACGCTATCCTTATGAACCTCATAGCATATAATTGCATCAAACTTGCTAGTATATTAACTATATGTTATCCAACTACCCAACGTTTATTGACTTGATTATTCACGTCATTCTTAGCTTAGCTACATGGTATAGTCGTTGTGCATTCTCAATGGACATTTTTAGAGAGGGTGCTTTGTAAATTCGCTCTGGCTATTTGTTTCTGATTTCAGAGCACTCTTGTCTGAATGTACCAGAGCGCAGAATAACTGATTAATTTACGAATGGTCAACACCTGTTGAATATGGCCGGTGTCAGTAAACGTTAGGGAAAGAACGTAATTAAATAGTTACCAGCAGCACAGTTAGTCACCAACGCTTTGGATAACATGAAAAAAGCCTAACAAGCTCTGTTAGGGTGAGGAAATGGTCAAAGTGAGGATGTGTTCTCTTATTTGTGACTGGAAGTAGCAAGCAAGCTAGCCAACTTTAGCCAGTTGGCTTGGGTGCTGGACTGCCTTTGTGAGGTCAGAGAGCTTGGATCAACCCTGCCCCTTTGGGCAGTGTGTGCTCTAAACAGTCCAAATTGTTTTGTAAAATGTTGAACAAGTAATTTGTTAAGCTAACAAGTTAGCAAGAGGCTGCATAGTAACAGCATCAACTTCCAGGAGACATACAAAGCTCAACTGAAAGGTTACCATTTGTTTACAATACACTAAAATGAACTAATAGTATATAGTATGAAGTTGTCATGACTCTCCTGTGAAGATCTGAAGGATCAGGTTACAGTGGGTCCGCTCACTCTCAGCGCACTCTCTCTTTTAGAGCGGTGAAGTCGTAAATACCAAAACTTCTTTCCCCACTCTGCTGAAATTAAAGTTGAGAATCACTTTGTTACCACAGAGAAAGACTTTGTGGTACGGTAACCTCAAAAGGTTGAATAATGTAACAATATTTCTGTATTCCAATCAGTTGGAATGGTCCGTGGTTATTTAAACAATAATCATGTCCAACATTTACTGTGTGGTGATATAATTTAAGACGTTATAACGGAAACATTGTAACTTTAAGAGCTTTCACAATGTATTTATCAGATTTACATCTAAATGTTGTGGAACTTATATAAATAAATATGAAACTATTTGTGAGAAGATGAAATGTGACTTTAGTCTTCTCAATGAGAAAATGTTTTTTTTTTTAAATGTAAAGTTTATCCAGTCAGTGGCCACTCCCTCGTGAGCACAGACATTATACCCAAACGTCATGGAACGCCTGTGATATTGTGACAAAATGTACATACAGTCAAGAGAATGCAGGGACGAGGTCCCCACGTTGGAATGGCTACCACTCTATAGACCAGAAAACATGGAAGCTGTTGCTCCATGTTGAAATGGTTGGCAGCTCTACTAAAGGACAAGACCAGAGAACATGGAGATCATTCCTACGTTGAAATGGCTAAGAAATCAAAAAACGAAAGAACAATTATTCAGGCTGCAGCTCTTTAAGTGCTTTAGTCTGGTAAATGCAACCGGTTGAACGACCAAATAGTACGTCTGACGTATCCTTTACAACAGACACTATCCAGAGCCAGCTGACAAAACTACAACCACGAAAGACCTTGGGACTTCTGGGGAATTCAACCAGAAACTCTCTCCAGCAGATGACCGGCGACCACAGAGAGAGAAAACAAAGGCATACACTCGGAAATATGTACATTTTAATTTATTTTCGAATGAGTGGCTGTTCATGTTCAAAGTATTAGCATTTCAATGAGTGTAGCCACCTGTATGTATCTGGGTCCACTCTGAGTTTCCCGCTATTGAACTGTCCCCACCTCTTTCCTTTGTCTACCAAGCCGTCGTATTGGTTTTGTCCACTAAGGACTTTTTCTTTGTTTCATGTTAGTGTATGAACTATTGTGTGTATGTTTATGTGATTCTGTGATTGATTAGTTAGTTCATAAATAAATAAGTAAGCCAATTTGTATATCACTGATTCATGATTTATGATGCTAGGGTTCGTGCAGATATCCAAGGGTTTGCGATATTCAGGAATGAGATTGATGTAATAATGCATTAATTGTTTGACTGTAATAGATCTGAAAATAATCTGAAGAGTTGATTAGGGAAATAGAGACTATAAACATTTTCCCGTGGTGCCCCCGACTTCCTAGATGATTAAGGTTACATGTTTAGTTTAATGACGTAAGGAATAATTACACATAGAGATTTGAAAAAAAGAGTCTTCAAATTTAATAACAGCAAACACTATGACAAAGTATATACTCATTAAGCATGTGGTATTTAGTATGGGAATTAACACAGCTTGGGCATGTGAGAATATTGATAGAATGTGTACGTCTGCTTTGATGTTAGGTTAGAAACCTCTTATCAGCATGGATATTGCGGGATTAGCAGAAAAATATCGAAGAATAGTGTGTGGGGCCATTGGTCCATCGAAAAGTGAGTGTAGGGGCATTGTTCATTTTATGACAGGAAAGTATGGGGAATTCACTTACCCTAACCAGTGAAACAATAAACACTTATGGGATTTTCTCGGTCCGGTTAATACATTTAAATAAAATAGCCCATTTTTTTGTGATGTAATGAAGAAATGTCAATATGTCGCAAGGGAAAATGTAATCTGCTTTTATTGACCTTGCCAGATCTGTTTCCAAATCAATGAATGTCGATTCAACTTTTTGACTGCTAAATCCCCTTTGCGTATGTGAAATCTTTGCAAGAAACACTTGGATGAACTTTAAGTCTGTTTTCTGGAAATTGTGTCGTTATTATGTGCCAGATGTTAAGACTACAAACCCTTATAATTGTGTAAAAAAATCTATTTACTGGTCATTTCAATATCATTGGGTCTATGTTACTGACTGAATTGTTGTGTTCAAAAATACTATTTTAACCCATCGAAATGTATATTGTATATTTTCCCTAATGTAATTTTGTGGATTTGGCGCATTACATGTTAATCTTATATAGGTTTAATAAGTGTGAAGCAGAAAGGGAATATCCAGCAGTTGGTATTAAAAATATAGAGTAATGTTGTTTGGGTAGACTACAATGAAAACATTGTCTTCTAGTAAGGAGATAATAATCATGGTTTGGTTTCTTTTATTTTCTTAACCTTATGATGGGTGACAGTGACAAAGCCATTGATAAGAAGGGTTGATGTAAACTTAATGAGTGTTAGACATTTTTGTTAGTTTTTTTCCATGTGGTTTACCATACACACATACACACCAGCACGCACACAATTGACTGGTTATGAATATGAGTTAGTGCCGAGGTATCTTAAAGGTGGCACACACATGGAAGTCTTTATTTTCTGAGTTTTAATTAAACACGTGAATTCTTTTGATAAGAAATGTACTGGAAACATGGGATAACAAATATATGAAATGTTTGACTGTTTTTCATTAATTGGTCTAATATAGTAAGAAACACTTCTTTGAAGGGTTTGAATTACCTATGTCCTGTCGTTTACCTCTATCCTGTCGTTTGATTTACATTTCATAGCCATATTTATGATTCGGACCAACAGGAAGAAGAGGGCCTTTGACTAAATGTAAACTGTTTAAGTCTACTGTATGGATACCATTTTTTAATTTATTGAGTTATTATGGGTGGTGATTCTTATTCAATTTGTTTTTTTTAATCAGTAGTAGTGTTTTTTTCTCACATTACTCACATTTTGAGTCATGTATCAAAATGGGGGAGTTACCAGTCCTCTAAGGTTTTGGATTTAAGTTTAGACACCTTGAGTGATATGTGGGATTGTATTGAGTGCTTTATGAAGGACGGTATTGTTGCGTTTGTTTGTTTGTTTGTTTGTTTTGCTTCGATACAAATCTCATCAGATTGGGTTTGCTGGATGGATGGGGGTGTCTGCACACAGCAAAATGTATCGTTATTTAGACTAAGAATGCATTGAGATCCCGATCTTTCATTAACATGCCACTCATGACAGTTTAAGGCAGGGAAAAACGGGGGCTGTATTGATAAAAAAAAGTTAATACTGGTAATAAGTAGTACAAACTGTCTACATGATCCCGTTTGTAAATTTACATTCTAACTATTGGTGTGTGCTAAGTTGAGGGTCTTGAATTTGAGTGATATACTGAACATGGAGCATTCAATTTGGGTCGTATAACATTGATAGTAGGGTAACTTTACTATTGTATTGGAACATCTGAAAGTGCTCAGTGGTGATTGGAATCTTGTATCATATGACACTGTGTGTACTATAAAGCCAGGCTGAACGTCATTTAAAGGGGAATGAGATGTCTGAATCATATTTCACCCCACTGCAAATGCAATAACATACAGTATCTAGGCTTTCATTAAAACAAATCCCACATTTTGTCACGCCCTGATCTGTTTCAACTGTCTTGTGATTGTCTCTAACCCCCACTAGGTGTCTCCCATTACCTCATGTGTATTTATACCTTCGTTTTTTGTTTGTTGCCAGTTTGTCTTGTCCCGGCAAGTACTACCAGAGTGTTCCCGGGTTTCCTGTGCTCTAGTTTGAGCTTTTCCTAGTCTTCCCATTTCTGACCTATCTGCCTGTCCTGACCCTGATCCTGTCTGCTGTCCTGTACCTGCCTGACTCTGAATACTTTTTTTAAAGACTATTTTCCTGCCTTGACCTACCAATTGCCTGCCCCTTGTACTGTAATAAACTCAGAAACTAGTTCTATCCGCCTCCTGTGTCTGCATTTGGGTCTTAGCCTGAGCCATGATAATACGAACTGGCCATGACTGACCCAGCAGACTCGGACCAGCTCTGCAATGTTGTCTCCTCCCAAGGAGCCACCATTTGGAAGACATGAGGAGTTACTGTTACACCCTGATCTGTTTAACTTCTTAAGGTATAGGGGGCAGCCTTTTCACTTTTGGATAAATAGCGTGCCCAATTTCAACTTCCTTCTACTCATGCCAAGAATATAAGATATGCATATTATTAGTAGATTTGGATAGAAAACACTCTGAAGTTTCTAAAACTGTTTGAATCATGGCTGTGAGTATAACAGAACTTATGTATCAGGCAAAACCCCGAGGACTAACCATTCAGATGTTTTTTTTTTAGGTCTCTGTCTGTTCAGTGAGTTCTCATTGGGAAACGATATTTCTTAGGCTTTTGTTTGCAGTTCCTACCGCTTCCACAGGATGTCACCAGTCTTTGGAATTTGGTTGAGTTTATTCCTTTGTGCAATGAAGAAGTGCCGCCATCTAGGAACTGGGTAACACAGAGTTGCACAAGACTTGAAGGTAGCGTTGGTTTGTTGTCTTCCTGTATTGAACACAGATAGACCCGTCTTCAATTTGATCGATTATTAACGTTTAAAAATACCTAAAGTTGTATTACAAAAGTAGTTTGAAATGTTTTGGCAAAGTTTACAGGTAACATTTGAGATATTTTGGAAGCTGTTATTTTCTGGATCAAACGCACCAAATAAATGGATATTTTGGATATATATATATATATGGACGGAATTAATCGAACAAAAGGACCAATTGTGATGTTTATGGGACATATTGGAGTGCCAACAAAAGAAGCTCGTCAAAGGTAAGGCATGATTTATATTTTATTTCTGCGTTTTGTGTAGCGCCTGCAGGGTTGAAATATGCTACTCTCTTTGTTTACTGTTGTGCTATCATCAGATAATAGCTTCTTATGCTTTCACCGAAAAGCCTTTTTAAAATTAATCTGACATGTTCGCTGGATTCACAACGAGTGTAGCTCTAATTATATATATCTTACATGTGTGATTTAATGACAGTTTGATTTTTATATCATTTTATTTTAATTTGCCGCGCTGCATTTTCCCTGGCTTTTGGCCAAGTGCGATGCTAGCGTCCCCTATCCTAGAGAGGTTAACGTGCCTTTTTGCTTGTCTCCACCCCCCTCCAAGTGTTGCCGGTAACCTCCTAGCCCCTCAGTAACCCGGCTGTTAGCAGCACCACCTCCCCGGCCACCCCAGTTTCCCAGTAACCCCGCTTACCTCCCCCAGAATGCTTCGATGGAGAGTCGGGCACCTGTCGGGTGTTTCTCGCTCAGTGTTCCCTCATCATTGAGATGCAGCCCTCCACCTTCCCCTCGGACTGCTCTAAGATAGCGAATTTCATCACGCTGGTGTCCGGGAGGGCTCTCTCCTGGGCTACAGCCATATGGGGACAGCAGTCGGCCGTATGCCTCAGTCTGGAGGAGTTTGTGGCGGAGGTAAAGAAAGTTTTCAATGCTCCATTGTACGGGAGAGAGGCTGCCCGAAAGTTACATCAGCTTTGACAAGACTCCCACAGTGTGGCAGACTATGCGGTGGATTTCCACACGTTGGAGGAGGAGAGTGCCTGGAACCCGGAAGCGCTATCCGTCATGTTCCTGGAATGGGCCCACTCTTCCAGGCTTGCCTGCCACCTGGGCTCCCGTCGGACCCTGTCCTTTGTACGACAACGTTTTTGGTGGCCCAACATGGTTCCTGATGTCTCTGCGTTCGTTGCCGCCTGCACTGTTTGTGCGCAGAACAAGACTCTGTGGCAGGCTCTGGCTGGCCTCCATCAACCACTCACCGTTCCTCACCACCCCTGGTCCCATATATCCTTGGACTTCGTCACGGGTCTCTCTCCATCAGATGGCAACACCACCATCCTTACGGTGGTGGATAGGTTTTCCAAAGCTGCCCATTTTATCCCCCTTCCTAAGTTTCCCTCAACTAAGGAGACGGCTCAGCTCATGGTGCAGCACGTCTTCTGGATCCATGGACCTCCGGTCGACATGGTCTCCGATCGCGGTCCTCAGTTCTCATCCCGGTTCTGGAAGGCGTTCTGTACCCTCATTGGGTTGTCGGCTAGCCTTGCTCCAACTGGCCATTTGCCTGACCCTTGTACTCCTGTGTCTGCATCTTTCTCTTAGCCTGAGCCGTGATACATTCATTGAATCTGGATGGGTCGACATAAAAAAAGTATGTATTCATGGAAAATATATAAAATATAGGGAATTTAAAACATGTTTAATGAACTAAATGCTTAGATATATTTCCTTTCTACACATCCCTACAGACATTTCCATTTAAAACTTCACACCTTGTAGCCGTGCTTCATGTAGGTTGCCTCTGATCTATTCAAATGCTCCCTCAATAGGAATCTCCTTTTCATTCTCAGTTGTGTAAGGTTTAAATTCCCCTCACATGAATCAAAGAGAAACCGATTCAATCTGATTATAATCAGTACATAATAGGTGCACCAGCCTCCAATTACCATATAAATATGAAGCTACTTCCAGAGAGCACGAGTACTTCCCTTTTCACCCCAGTTAAACTGAGTGAAAAGACACTGAACATGTATGCAGTACCTGTAAAGTGTAGAGTTGATCTCCTTTTGTTTCAGTATGTAAGCCTCACAAGTTGTTTTAGTTGTTTTAAGTCACTATTCATTTCTGAGAGGGTGAAAAAGCCACTGTGTTGTCATTGAGTCTATCACAACCCCAAAAATAATAATAATTTTAAACA
The DNA here is from genome assembly GCF_045791955.1 of Oncorhynchus clarkii lewisi. Lineage (NCBI taxonomy): Eukaryota > Metazoa > Chordata > Actinopteri > Salmoniformes > Salmonidae > Oncorhynchus > Oncorhynchus clarkii. The sequence continues at coordinate 385,988 of NC_092176.1, read as the reverse complement.
AAATCCAATGATAAATTTTTTCCTGTTGGTCAGTGAAAGATCAACTGCCATATGAAGTGTGATGAGGGTGGCTATAACTCAGTTTGAGTTTGGATCAGTTTCAGTTTGGATCAGTTTGGAATTTTATGTGACAATTAATGAGATTGTATGGACAGAGGGAACCTGATCCTAGATCATGTGAGGGAAAAATTACGTATTTACCTGATTTATTTTATATTAATGGTTAACGATTCATATTTAACTAATAGTAAGACATTTCTGCCCTAATAGTGTCTGTGTTTTTATGGTCTCTTTTAGTTCCCTGCAGCTAATCTGGGCGTATGGTCACCAAAGATGGCTTGAGCTGACAAATGAGTTAAAGACTGCATTACATAGCCAAGAATGTGTTTTACTAGGGATAGTTTAGGAGTAGAACAATCCCTTATTGTCTCAAAATCATCCTTGCATCTGGGAAACTAAGCCAGGGTGGGGTTAAGACAACAACCCTTTGCAGATAACGACCGAATGAAGCCAGAGTGGCTTATGATGTCCCAATCTGTATGGGATGGTTGAAACCAACCATGACTAAGCATTTTTAGTGTCAGCTAAATATAGTACTCTGCATTTGTGTAAAGGTTAGGTTACTCGGTCCAACACTCAAGCGTGTGGGTTCGACCAGCTTTATTATTGCAATAATTAATCTATATTGAATAAAGATGATTGTTTGAAGAAATGACAGTCTCTCTCACTTGATTAGAATATTCCACAACAATATTTGGCGACCCAGACGGGACACCAAACTCCATCTGCTGACGGCTCCTGAAGACCTGGGTTTAACCATGCACGGGGCCTGCCTAAGATCTGAAGGAGGGTGTCAGCGGGTGGTTACGGTGTTCCGAACAGAGACAGATAAAAAGGGTGAGACTGACATTTCTTGGAAACAATAAACAAATATTTAAAAAATGACAATGGAGTTCCGAGTGTAACGTCCGGGGTGTAGTGGGTGAGAAGTCAGGCGCAGGAAGCAGAGAGTTCAGGGTAGTGCTATACTTTTTAACTTGTTATGGCTGCAATCCCGATAACGGGATCGATATGACAACTACCAGTGAAAATAGAGGGCGCCAAATTCAAACCACAGAATTCTCATAATTACAATTCCTAAAACATACATGTATGTGTTTTATATCATTTTAAAGGTAATCTTGTTGTTAATCCCACCAAAGTGTCCAATTTCAAATATGCTTTTCAGCAAAAGCACTACAAACAATTATGTTAGGTCTCCACCAAACCACAATAAGCACAGCAATTTTCCAGCGAAATATAGCATTCACAAAAAGCAGAAATAGAGATAAAATGTATCACTAACCTTGAATTATCTTCATCAGATGACACTCATAGGACTTCATGTTACACAATACATGCATGTTTTGTTTGATAAAGTTCATATTTATATAAAAATAAATTGAGTTTACATTGGCGTATTAGATTCACTAGTTCCAAAAACATCAAGTGATTTTGCATAGCCACATCGTTTCAACATAAATACTCATTATAAATGTAGATGATAATACAAGTTATACACATGGAATTATAGATATACCTCTCCTTAATGCAACCGCTGTGTCAGATTTCAAAAAAAGTTTACATAAAAAGCAACCCATGCAATAATCTGAGACGGAGCTCAGAACATTAGCCAAATTAGCCGCCATGTTGGAGTCAACAGAAACCAGAAAATACATTATAAATGTTTCCTTACCTTTGATGAACTTCATCAGAATGTAGTCCTAGGAATCCCAGGTCCACAATAAATGCTTGATTTGTTCAAAAATGTCCGTTATTTATGTCCAATTAGCTACTTTGGTTAGCGTGTTTGGTAAACAATTCCAAAGTCACAAAGCACGTCCACTATAACGTGACGAAATGTCCAAATGTTCTGTAACAGTCAGTAGAAACATGTCAAACGATGTACTGAATCAATCTTTAGAATGTTGTTTACATATATCTTGAATAACATTCCAACTGGAGAATTAGAATGACTTCCAATGACCGGTGGAACGCAGGTACTTCCACTGTGAACGCGCATAGTGAAAGCATGGTCAACTCGTGGCAGTGGTGACTATTTCCTGTCTCATTCAATCCCCCTTCACATTAGAGTCATCAGACAAAGTTCTATTGACTGTTGACATCTAGTGGAAGGCGTAGGAAGTGAAAACTCATCCATATCTCGCTGTAATTTCAATGAGAGCTTGGTTGAAAATCTGCCACCCCAGAAGAAATCCAAACAGGAAGTGGAATTTCTCAGGTTTTTGCCTGCAATATGAGTTCTGTTATACTCACAGACATAATTAAAACAGTTTTAGAAACTTCAGAGTGGTTTCTATCCAAAACTAATAATAATATGCATATATTAGCCACTGAGACTGAGGAGCTGCCTGTTTACAATGGGCACCTTTTCATCCAAGCTACTCAATACTGCCACTGCAGCCATAAAAATGTAATGCACAAAAACGGTGAACATACGCCAACACCACAAAACACAGAGCGCACACCAAAACAAATGCCCCAAACACGGGGGACTTAAACAGTCCAGCAAAACCCAAGAAAATGGGAAAACCGTGACACACAGACGTGTACACACGTACACCAAACAATCCCGCACAACCAACAGGCGGGCCTGCTAGGTAAATAAAGCCCGACCAATCAGCCTAAAACAAACACACAGGTGAAACCAATAAACAGAAAAGGGGAAAATGGATCAGTGGCAGCTAGTAGGCCGGTGACGACGACCGCCGAGCGCCACCCGAACAGGAAGGGGAGCTACCTTCGGTAGGAGTCGTGACACCGAGGGAACTGCCATCTGACGTTAACATCCAAATCTGTGTATATCGGATAGCGACTAGAACCAGTATGAACTAGTTAAGACTAATTAACGTGTGCATCTAAAACTGTGGGAACTAGTTATAATGAAAAGAACATGAACATCCAAATCTGTGTGTACCAGATGTAAAGCTAGGAAGGTCTAGTTATACATCCTGTGCACACAGATTTGGATGTCATCCACCACCCCAAGGTTCGGATGACATCCAAATCTGTGTGTACAGGATGTATAACTAGACCTTGTGGACTAGTTAAGGCCTAGAAGAGAAAGTCAAAAGCGCTATAGAAATATAGAAAATATTTCTGCATGTTAGAAAATAAAATTTAAATAAATAAAAATAAAAACGTAAAAGCTGGCCTTAAGAGGGCCACAGCTGAGGTAACTAGCAGGATTGAGTTGAGTTGATAAGAGTGTTCTTAGTGAGGTAAACAGGTATGCCCTGGGTTACTATTGTTATGTGTTATTGTTAGGTGGTATTGAATATGGGATGTTATTTTAGAACAATAGCGGCAAGTCTATAATTTCTGGAAGTCTAAGGAACTGTTGAGGATACGTGTGGAGCATTATTCCCATAGGGCAGCGTCCAGGAAACGTTTTTGGGTTCTGCTGGGAGTGTATGGATGGAGAGTCGTTGGAAACACACATGGAGTAGTTAATTAATGTGAGTACCTAAGTTTTCCTAAGTTACATAATGATTATTTGAAGATATATGGGAAATATTTGCAATTGTATGTGTGTGTAATCGATTACTAGAGATTTGCTAAATATAATAATTTGACTGATATTCATATTCTAACTTGTGAACCCATATGTAGGTTCAGAGTGGTCTTTGTGGATCATTTGATAATGTTAAGGTTAAGCATTATATGACTGGGTAATAGTCTCAGAAAAAGATTGGCTTATATTAAAACTGCAAGGAGAGAGGCGCAGAAATACATTTATATAAGCAAACTATGTCAAAGCCATAGAGGCACTAAAAAGAAGCGCATGAGCATTCTACCAATTCGGCTCAAATATGGGAAAAATCTAACCATGGATAACATTCGGCAGCATTTCCCTTGCTGACAGGAAAATTACAATCTAATAGATAATTCAAGGATACAATTGTGACTTGGCACAATGACATAAAATAAGAATAATTAGCTCAATAAACCAGTGTATTGATGTTAGTGTTGTTTCAGGGTAATCCCACTAACTATTAAGACATTTGAGTATGTCGTATGCTTATTGGTCTTAATTAAGATACAAATTCTTTGTTTGAACTAATTATGACAAATTTGTTGGTTGAGTTATCCTTATTAACCGCATAGCATATCATTGTATCGAACTTGCTAGTATATTAACTATTCACATCATTCTTAGCTTAGCTAAATTGTATAGTCGTTGTGCAACGGACATTGTTAAATTAGGTACTTGGTAAATTCGCTCAGGCTATTGTTCGTATTTCAGAGCAGTTGTCTGAATGTACTAGAGCGCAGAATAACAGATGAATTTACGAATGCCCATGCCCGTTGAATATGGTCAGTGTATAATTGCCAGTATATATGGGCGAGAGCATGAATGATGTTGACAAAATGTCAAACTTTCTATCACGCCACATTTTTTAAAATAAACAATCGCTAAAGGGTGTAGATTTGAGTTGTGTCTGTGTTGATACAAATGTAGTGAATTTGTTATTGCTGTAAAAAGACAAACTCCAAATGCCAAACATCACCACATTAGTAAACTATGTGGTAGAGCAGGGTCACAAGGCATCATATGGGAAAGTACAACCTGCGAAACAAGAGATATCACATTTGGGGGTTTTGAGAACAATGTGAATCAGGAAAGCCCTAGAGGTTTTAATCTTGTGAGACAATATTGATTGAGAATTGGCTGATGTATTTTCGACATTTGGCGCATTACAGGTTAATCTTAAAATAATAGACATTTAATGAGTGTCCAGCTGAGGTTGGTATTAAAAATATAGAGTAAAATTGTTAGGGTAGACTACATGTAAACATTGCTTTCTAGTAAGGAGAGAATAATCATGGTTTGGTTTATTTTATAAAACTTATGATGGGTGACAGTATGTGAATGGTAATATACACTGGGAACACTAAAATAACACATCCTAGATCTGAATGAATGAAATATTCTTATTAAATACTTTTTTCTTTACATAGTTGAATGTGCTGACAACAATCACACAAAAATTATCAATGGAAATGAAATGTATCAACCCATGGAGGTCTGGATTTGGAGTGACACTCAAAATGAAAGTGGAAAACCACACTACAGGCTGATCCAACTTTGATGTAATGTCCTTAAAACAAGTCAAAATGAGGCTCAGTAGTGTGTGTGGCCTCCACGTGCCTGTATGACCTCCCTACAACGCCTGGGCATGCTCCTGATGAAGTGGCGGATGGTCTCCTGAAGGATCTCCTCCCAGACCTGGACAAAAGCATCTGCCAACTCCTGGACAGTCTGTGGTGCAACGTGGCGTTGGTGGATGGAGCGAGACATAATGTCCCAGATGTGCTCAATTGGATTCAGGTCTGGGGAACGGGCGGGCCAGTCCATAGCATCGATGCCTTCCTCTTGCAGGAACTGCTGACACACTCCAGCCACATGAGGTCTAGCATTGTCTTGCATTAGGAGGAACCCAGGGCAAACCGCACCAGCATATGGTCTCACAGGATCTCATCTCGGTACCTAATGGCAGTCAGGCTACCTCTGGCGAGCACATGGAGGGCTGTGCGGCCCACCAAAGAAATGCCACCCCACACCATGACTGCCCCACCGCCAAACCGGTCATGCTGGAGGATGTTGCAGGCAGCAGAACGTTCTCCACAGCGTCTCCAGACTCTGTCACGTCTGTCAAATGTGCTCAGTGTGAACCTGCTTTAATCTGTGAAGAGCACAGGGCGCCAGTGGCGAATTTTCTGGCAAATGCCAAATGTCCTGCACGGTGTTGGGCTGTAAGCACAACCCCCACCAGTGGACGTCGGGCCCTCATACCACCCTCATGGAGTCTGTTTCTGACCGTTTGAGCAGACACATGCACATTTGTGGCCTGCTGGAGGTCATTTTGCAGGGCTCTGGCAGTGCTCCTCCTGCTCCTCCTTGCACAAAGGCGAAGGTAGCGGTCCTGCTGCTGGGTTGTTGCCCTCCTACGGCCTCCTCCATATCTCCTGATGTACTGACCTGTCTCCTGGTAGCACCTCCATGCTCTGGACACTACGCTGACAGACACAGCAAACCTTCTTGCCACAGCTCGCATTGATGTGCCATCCTGGATGAGCTGCACTACCTGAGCCACTTGTGTGGGTTGTAGACTCCGTCTCATGCTACCACTAGAGTGAAAGCACCGCCAGCATTCAAAAGTGACCAAAACATCAGCCAGGAAGCATAGGAACTGAGAAGTGGTCTGTGGTCACCACCTGCAGAACCACTCCTTTATTGGAGATGTCTTGCTAATTGCCTATAATTTCCACCTGTTGTCTATTCCATTTGCACAACAGCATGTGAAATTTATTGTCAATCGGCGTTGCTTCCTAAGTTGACAGTTTGATTTCACAGAAGTGTGATTGACTTGGAGTTACATTGTGTTGTTTAAGTGTTCCCTATATTTTTGAGCAGTGAATGAGTGTTTTTGATTGCACTCCATTTGACTAAATGAATGCAACAGGTTGAAATTATTAGATTACCGGAATGGGGTTATGGGTTTGTTTATTTTAGACGGTGTCGATTCCACTTAATGGAACACTATTATCTGATGTGATTTAAGTAGGTTTCTTTTTTCCAGGACTGCTGGAAGTCCACTACAGTATGTATGTTAAAGGAGATATAGAAGATCACGTGTCAAACAATTTTTTTAATAGAGATGCCTGTAATCAAATAACACTGATTCCTTATGCTAAAGAAATTTTAACTTTCTCTTCAAGGAGAATGGGGGTAGTCATTTTCTTTCTCTTTGAAATGTTTCCTGAGGTCTTGGGAGATCAGTCAGTGAAATTCAGCAGTTTTCTAGGTATAAAGGTATTCAGATTCGGTGGTAAAGAGGAGCAACCAAATGAAATAAGGCCTGGCCAGTTTTGTTTGTTTTTACCATATGGTTTACCACGTACACACACACCAGCACGCACAAACACCACTTACTGGTTATGAATATGGGTTAGTGCCGAGGTATCTTAAAGGGGCACACACACGCACATGGAAGTTTTTATTTTCTGAGTTTCATTGAACACGTGAATTCTTTTGATAAGAAATGTACTGGAAACTTGGGATATGAAATGTATGAATGTTAGATTTTTTTTATTAGTCTAATATAGTAAGAAACACTTATTTGAAGGGTTTGAGTGGTGAGTCATGTGCCAAAATGGGGGAATTAAAAGTCTTTTCACCTTGAGAAATATATGAAGCAGTGTATTGTTGCGTTGTTTATTCTGTTTTGTTTCGATAAATCTCACCCGATTGGGTCTGCTGGATGATCGGGATAACGGTCAACTGTGCCTGTAATTGATTTAGAGTTGTCCGAAATTGTTTATTTGGGGGTATCAGGTTGATTGGGGAGGTCTACACACTGCAAAATGTATAGTAATTTAGGCTAAGAATGCATTGAGATACTGATCTGTAATTATAAATTTTGGGTTGGATAATTAATTAGGTTTTTAATTAATAATGGGAATTGATGGGAATTGATGTAAAATATATCACTAGCCACTTTAAACAATGCTACTTAATATAATGTTTACATACCCTACATTATTTATCTCATATGTATACATATATACTGTACTCTATATCATCTACTGCATCTTTATGTAATACATGTATCACTAGCCACTTTAAACTATGCCACTTTGTTTACATACTCATCTCATATGTATATACTGTACTCGATACCATCTACTGCATCTTGCCTATGCCGCTCTGTACCATCACTCATTCATATATCTTTATGTACATATTCTTTATCCCTTTACACTTGTGTGTTTTGGAATTGTTAGCTAGATTACTCGTTGGTTATTACTGCATTGTCGGAACTAGAAGCATTTCGCTACACTCGCATTAACATCTGCTAACCATGTGTATGTGACAAATAAAATTTGATTTGATTTTTTTCCCTATTCCTGACTACATCTCTGATGATGAGGACCCCAATTATGAGCATAAGGACTCAGATGTGGAGCTCATGTTCTACACTGTGTGTACAAGGTGCCCAGGTCTCTGTCACTGGTGTAGGAAGGGTTCTACATGGAGTGGACATTTTGATCATGCCTATGTGTGTGGTGCCAACGTGATGACTGTCCTATCTGTTGTAATGAAGCTTATGTGTGATGTTAATTTTATGGGTTTTATTATGTTCCAAATTGACTGTGTTTTGATAAAGGTATTAAGCTCAGCAACCCAGAGGAAGGTTGTTTACCATGATGAAATGTCAGGCACCAGAGGGATGTATTTTGTTAGTTTAAATGTATACTTAACAATCTTTAATTTTTCTAGAAGAAACTGAGTTTCTTGAGAGGGGAATGTGAGAGAAAATGACGTATTTACCTGATTTATTTTATATTAATGGTTAACAATTAATATGTAACTAATAGTAAGACATTTCTGTCCTGTGTTTTTATGGTCTCCATTTTAGTTTCCTGCAGCTAATCTGAGTATATCGTCACCAGAGATGACTTGAGCTGACAAATGAGTTAACTTCTTATGTGGAGGTGGGATGGTAGCGTCCCACCTGGCCAACATCCGGTGAAATTGCAGAGCGCGAAATTCAAACTACAGTATTATAAATATTTAACTTTCATAAAATCACAAGTCTCCAACATCAAAATAAATCTTAACTTCTTGTTAATCCAGCCGCTGTGTAAGATTTTTTTTAAATGTATTTTTATTTCACCTTTATTTAACCAGGTAGGCTAGTTGAGAACAAGTTCTCATTTACAACTGCGACCTGGCCAAGATAAAGCATAGCAGTGTGAACAGACAACAACACAGAGTTACACATGGAGTAAACAATAAACAAGTCAATAACACAGTAGAAAAAAAGAGTCTATATACATTGTGTGCAAAAGGCATGAGGAGGTAGGCAAATAATTACGATTTAGCAGATTAACACTGGAGTGATAAATTATCAGATGGTCATGTGCAGGTAGAGATACTGGTGTGCAAAAGAGCAGAAAAGTAAATAAATAAAAACAGTATGGGGATGAGGTAGGTAAATTGGGTGGGCTATTTACCGATGGACTATGTACAGCTGCAGCGATCGGTTAGCTGCTCAGATCATCACTCAAGTCTCCAACTTCAGTGATTTTTGCAATTCGTTCCAGTCACAGGCAGCAGAGAACTGGAAGGAATGGCGGCCAAATTAGGTGTTGGATTTATGGATGATCAGTGAGATACACCTGCTGGAGCGCGTGCTACGGGTGGGTGTTGCCATCGTGACCAGTGAACTGAGATAAGGTGGAGCTTTACCTAGCATGGACTTGTAGATGACCTGGAGCCAGTGGGTCTGGCGACGAATATGTAGCGAGGACCAGCCGACCAGAGCATACAGGTCGCAGTGGTGGGTGGTATAAGGTGCTTTAGTAACAAAACGGATGGCACTGTGATAAACTGCATCCAGTTTGCTGAGTAGAGTATTGGAAGCTATTTTGCAGATTACATCGCCGAAGTCGAGGATCGGTAGGATAGTCCGTTTTAAGTAGGATTCTTTTTTCCAGGACTGGAGGCTTTACGGCAAAAGCAAACCATGCGATTATCTGAGGACAGCGCCCCGCATACAAACACATGAAAAACATATTTCAACCAGTCAGGTGCGACACAAAAGTCAGAAATAGTGATGTAAAAAATGCCTTACCTTTGATCTTCTTCTGTTGGCACTCCAAAAGGTCCCAGTTACATCACAAATGGTCCTTTTGTTCGATAATGTCCTTCTTTATATCCATAAAAACTCAGTTCTGCTGGCACGCTTCAGTCAATAATCCACCCAGTTTCCCTCCATCAAAATGCATACAAAATGAATCCAAAACGTTACTAATAAACTTTTCCAAACAAGTCAAACAACGTTTATAATCAAACCTTCGGTACCCTAATACGTAAATAAATTATACAATTTAAGACGGAGAATCATTGTTGTCTTTACCGGAGAAAAATACCAAAGAACGTGCTTTCTTCCACGCGCTTGGAAACCCTACAGCCAAAATGGGAGCCACCTAGAAAAACGACAGTTTCTGGCACATTTTTCCAGAAACTCTTTCTAAAGACTGTTGACATCTAGTGGAAGCCCAAGGAACTGCAATCTGGGACGACTTGGCCTTATAATAAAAGTGATGGCCATTGAAAATAGTGGTAGGCTGAATTCTTTTTTGGGGGGGATGGTTTGTCCTCAGGGTTTTGCCTGCCATATCAGTTCTGTTATACTCCCAGACAGTTTTAGAAGTTTTAGAAACTTTAGAGTGTTTTCTATCCAAATATACCATGCATATCCTAGCTTCTGGGCCTGAGTAACAGGCAGTTTACTTTGGGCACGCTTTTCTTCCGGACGTCAAAATACTGCCCCCTACCCAAGAGAGGTTAAAGACTGCATTACATAGACAAGCATGTGTTTTACTTGGGATAGCTTAAGAGTAGAACAATCCCTCATTGTCTCAAAATCATCCTTGCATCTGGAGAACTAAGCCAGTGTGGGGTTAAGATAACAACCCTGTGAAGATAACGACAAGATGAACCCAGAGTGGCTTATGATGCCCCAAACTGCATAGCATGGGTGGAACTAACAATGACTAAGCATTTTTAGTGTCAGCTATATATAGTACTCTGCATTTGTTACCCTCTACCCTGTTAAACACCACATTTCACTGCACCTATCTGGTGTATGTGACAGTAAAACCTATTTTTATTCATTTTTATTATTGGTTGAGTATTAATAGGAATCCATTTTTAAAAGGAGAGTGTGTTTAATTTTATTAATATTAAATAATCAGGATGAAAATAGATATTTATGGGGTGGCAGGTAGTTTAGCAGTTAAGTGTTGGGACAGTAACTGAAAGGTCGCTGGTTCGAATCCCAGAGCTGACTAGGTGAAACATCTGTCAATGTGCCCTTGAGCAAGGCACTTAACCCTATATGCTCCTGTAAGTCGCTCTGGATAAGAGCGTCTGTGAAATGACATAAATGTCAAATGTAACTTAGGAATTTTTAGATCAAATGTCAAACAACAGCACTGTAGAAAACCGTGGTCAGTGCATGTTTATTCTTTTGAAGTCCAATGTGACCTTTCATTGCACCTCTTGATCTGTCCATCACCTCCTTTGATCCAGTCCACCTGGGCCCAGGCCAATGGGCCTGTGGAGTGGGACAACTATAAAAGCATAGCTCTACCCTTATCGGTCTTTAGTGGTGATGGGCATTCCGGCTCTTTTCAGTGAGCTGGCTCGTTCAGCTCAGCTCACCAAAAAGACCTGGCTCTTTAAAAAAAAATGATGTTTTGTATTTTTTCAAGTCAAACAGTTTGCGATGTTTTGACTATGATTGGTGTTAAAACAATTCTAATTAAATTATGAAATGAAATCATACTTTAAATTAACCACAATGTATTTAAAAATGCATTGGTTTGTAATGAAAAAGAATGCTATTAAACATTTGCATTTAAACTATAACTTTTTAATGTATATAAACAAAGTGCATATAAATCTAACCATTCAAAACGAATACAATCTGAACAGCATAATAGAATATTGCACCATATCAAAGAAAAATAAATAACAATTTGCAAAACTGCATCATCCCACAAATTGAAATAAATGCAAAAAAGAGGGATGCTATTACACATGTGCATTAAAGTATAACTTTTTTAATGTATAGAAACAAAGTACATATAAATGTAACAATTCAAAACGAATACCATCTGAACAACACAATAATATAATATTGCACCATATCAAAGAAAAATAAGTAACAACGTGCAAAACTGCAGCATTCCACTTAAAACATTAAACTGGTCCCTCTTTTCTCTCTCTTCTTTATTGCCATGTTTTAACCAGCAGCACACAGCAATGCTTACCATATTTTTTTTTTATGAGAGATTTGCATTCAGAAATGCAAGCTGCCTCACTTTCGAGAGGCTGATGCGGTTTCTTCTCTCGCTAATTATTTGTCCCGTTTTTGAGAAGACCCTCTCTGAGAGAACAGACTTTAGTAAGCCGTGGGTAGACAGAGGCCTTGTTCTTCCACCAGCTCAGAGGATCTGCAGATCAGAGGGGCTCCTCCAAATAGGATCGGACCTCCATTATGGGATTCCTGAGGGATTCCGTCGTGCTGCATCCCCAGGTGCTCTCTCGTCAAACAGCATCCAAACAGCAGACGTTTGTGGCACTACTGCTGGTGCTTCTGCTCCATCTGATCCCTCTTCTTCCTTTTGCTCTGGTGCCTGAGCCAGTTGACTGCTGGGACTGTCCCTCTCTGCTGCTGAGGTTATTCTTTAAAGAGCCTCATCAATCGCTCTGGCATTCCTAAAGGCTAACTTCTTAAACCTGGGGTCAAGTGCAGCAGTTTCTGATAGCACGTGAGTATATTCCATTTGGAGGAACTTTCTGTCCATTGATAAACATAGGGTGTCCATCAACTCTGTCACATGTCCTGTGGTTACATTTGCTTCTCTCTGGTGGCTGGCTGTAATTTGCTGCAGACCCTTACACAGGAGTGTCATTTTTGAGTCTCACATAGCTGAAAAGAGAGAACAGTAACTTATTAGTTCAGGTTCATCTTTTGTCTACTGATACTACATACTCATCTACTGCTCATATACATTTATAATACTGGATTAAATAATTATGTAGTAATAACTGCTTACTGTACCTCTGTCCACTGATCTCCACAGTGACCTGCTCAAAGGGTTCCAGGATTCTGAACACCTCCTCCACCACCTCCCATTCCTCTTGGGTCAGAGCATCATCAGGTGCATTGACAATGGCCAGGGTAGAGATGATGGCATCCTTTGACTCAAGAATCCGCTTCAACATATAACATGTTGAATTCCACTTTGTAGTGCAGTCTTGTTTAAGCCTTAGCTCAGGCATCCCCATCTGGCGTTGTGTAGACTTCAGTTTTTCACCACCTACTGTTCTCCTGTGGAAGTATTCCACAGCTGCTTTCACTTTGTTCACAGTGGGCTTCATCACCTTCAGAGTATCTCTTACAATCAGGTTTATTGTGTGGGCAAGACATGGATGATGGGTCCATTAAAACATTTTCATGGCTTTGGTTATGTTAGCTGCATTGTCACTAACACAACAGACCACTTTTCCATCTACTTGCCATTATCTGGCCACTCTCAAATGTTCCTCTGCCAAGTTCTCTGAGGTGTGTCTGTCGCTGAACTCAAAGCAGTCCAGAAGACAGCTAAACATTGAAAAAATCTTCAATGAAGATACATGTAACCAACATGTGGTTACCCTTGATGTCCAGCAGTCAGTGATAAGGCAAACTGCAGTAGCTTTTTGGTCTCTTTCCCGCACTGAAGCCTGTGTGCTCTCGTACTGTTGATTTCGAAAGGGTTTTCCGGCTTGGAATTGTGTACATTGGGTTTAGACTATTGCTATAATTTCAAAAACCTCTGTCCTTCATGATCGAGACTGGCTTATTTTGCTACAGACATAGACTTTGGCATAAACTGGTCCATAGAAGACTGTGTTGCTGTGGGTCGCAGAATAGGCCTACTTGACTGAGTGGATACATCTCCACGTGTGGAGGTGCTGGCTCCACCACTATCACTAGCAGGCCCGCTAGATTCTCGAAGCTCCGCTACAGCAAGCTTCACAGTTGGGTGCACAGTTCGCATATGCCGGTGTAGGTTGTGCATAGAACCGGCTTTATATGAGATTTTGTTTTGGCAAATTCCACACTGTGCTCTAACATTGTCTACATTATTAAAATGCATCCAAATGCTACTGTGCTTCCGACTCATTTTCCGGCTGTTGTTTTCACAAATGTCCTTCCTCTCTCTTGGCCCTCCCTCACACATCTGTGCCTCATTGGTTGACACTGCTTGTCTGACTGACAGGAACAACAAGTGAGGCTGTTAGTCTGAGCAGACAGTCAGAACGAATGTGTGTGCGCTTAAGCATTTAGGCCTATATTATTTTATTTATTTTTTCGCTGGGACAAAGATCGTCCTTTTTGGAGAAATGTCCTTTGTTCTGATGAAACAAAAATAGAACTGTTTGGTCACAACGACCATCGTTATGTTTGGAGGAAAAAGGAGGAGGCTTGCAAGCCAAAGAACACCATCCCAACCGTGAAGCACGGGGGAGGTAGCATCATGTTGTGGGGGTGCTTTGCTGCAAGAGGGACTGGTGCACTTCACAAAATAGATGGCATCATGAGGCAGGAAAATTATGTGGATATTTTGAAGCAACATCTCAAGACATCAGTCAGGAAGTTAAAGCTTGGTCCCAAATGGACAATGACCCAAGGATACTTCCAAAGTTGTGGAAAATGGCGAAAGGACAACAAAGTCAAGGTATTGGAGTGGCCATCACAACGCCCTGACCCCATCCTATAGGAAATTTGTGGGTAGAACAGAAAAAGAGTGTGCGAGCAAGGAGGCCTACAAACCTGACTCAATTACACCAGCTCTGCCAAAATTTACCCAACTTATTGTGGGAAGCTTGTGGAAGGCTACCCTGAAACGTTTGACCCAAGTTAAACAATTTAAAGTTAATGCTATCAAATAATAATTTAGTGTATGTAAACTTCTGACCCACTGGGAATGTGATGAAATAAATAAAAGCTGAAATAAATCACTCTCTTCTATTATTCTGACATTTCACATTCTTAAAATAAAGTGGTGATCCTAACTGACCTATGACAGGGAATTTTTGCTATGATTAAGTGTTAGGAATTGCGAAAAACTGAGTTTAAATGTATTTGGCTAAGGTGTATATAAACTTCCGACGTCAACTGTATATTCGGCTCTTCTGATATGCGAGCTGGCTCCCAACGTTCACCTACAAGAGCCGGCTCTTAGAGCTGATTTGTTCGTGAACAAACCATCACTAAAGGAGATGTGGATACCTTTAATGAAGAATATTACACTGTAGCTGAAGAGTGCATACATTTCTATTGTGTAGCAATAACTGTAATAACAGCCCGTGTTTCTTTCTGTTTCTTACCCATAGAAAACGACTTCACTATCACTTGCACTTCCACCATTATCAACCCTACTACTACTATTCAAAGCCGTGTGTGTATTTGCGGCAACCAAATAGTGACTTCATCATGTCTTCTGCTGCATCATTGTCCCTCTGAAAGGGGACCCGGGCAGCACATCTCTAGTTTAAACCGCCACTTCTCAGAGTCCACTGACCATCAAATGGCGCTCCTTCAGTACCTAGTACAATGGCTGAAGATGGAAGCAGAGTCACCTGGGTGCAGCCAGGGCCAATACCCAACAGGAGAAGCCTGCGGCCTTTCAGCAAAAAGGCTCCAATGACACCATGTACTATGGGGCAACAAAGTCTCCTCCACAGGAACTAACACCTGCACAGCTCACAGCAGGGGCCAAGGCCAAGTCAAAGGCTTACTGCCCACTGTACGAAAACAGGGACCACTACTTCAGCAGGTGGAAGAGATTCACCTCAATGGCTGTCGAGCAAAATCTCAAGTGGCTGTAGGACAAAGGATACTGTTGGCTGTGTGGCTGATCTCACCCGGCGTGACCGCAGGAGACCTTGCGACATATAGTGTGTATTGGTTGTTTATTTGCTATAGCCTTTCTGTGCTTCTTCTATTAGCCTGTTAGCCTAATGCTATGCAATTTACGGGACTTTGTATGCCAGTTATATGCCATTTACTGTTATTTATCTACTGGTTACTGCTAATATTGCACTGCTAATTCCATTGCTAATGTAGCCATCTTTAGCCACTAATTATGCTATTAGCTGTTTACCATCAATGCAATGTTCTATGCCCTGCTCCTGCTAGCAGCTTATGTACCTATATTCAACTCTACTGATGGTCTTCTCACAAATACAATTGCGTTATATAGTGAGAGTGCCCACTCCAGTATTGGCACATGCGTTCTAGCATGTTGGCTATAGCACACGTATAGCCAACATGATGAGATTATTATGGACAAAAGAGCAAGATTATTTGATCAAACGGCAGGCAAGCATCAATGATCATGTCATCAGATTAAGACCCTCAATATTTATTGGAAAGAAGGATCAAGCTAATCACCTTGCACCAACCTGTGATGATCATCATCATTTATTTCATCTATAGTCTAATATCTACAACCCTACTCAAATACCTAGGTGTCTGGTTAGACTGTAAACTCTCCTTCCAGACTCACATTAAGCATCTCCAATCCAAAATTAAATCTAGAATCGTCTTCCTATTTCACAACAAAGCCTCCTTCACTCATGCTGCCAAACATACCCTCGTAAAACTGACTATCCTACTGATCCTTGACTTCGGCGATGTCATTTACAAAATAGCCTCCAGCACTCTACTCAGCAAACTGGATGCAGTCTATCACAGTGCCATCCGTTTTGTCACCAAAGCCCAATATTCTACCCACCACTGCGACCTGTATGCTCTCGTTGGCTGGCCCACGCTACATAGTCGTCGCCAAACCCACTGGCTCCAGGTCATCTATAAGTCTTTGCTAGGTAAAGCCCCGCCTTATCTCAGCTCACTGGTCACCATAGCAACACCCACCTGTAGCACGCACTCCAGCAGGTGTATTTCACTGGTCACCCCCAAAGCCAACACCTCGTTTTGCCGCCTTTCCTTCCAGTTCTCTGCTGCCAATGACTGGAACGAATTGCAAAAATCACTGAAGCTGGAGTCTTATATCTCCCTCTAACTTTAAGCGTCAGCTGTCAGAGCAGCTTACCGATCATTGTACCTGTACACAGCCAATCTGTAAATAGCACACCCAACTACGTACCTCATCCCATATTGTTATTTATCTTTTTGCATCCCAGTATCTCTACTTGCACATCATCATCTGCACATCTATCACTCCAGTGTTAATGCTAAATTGTTATTATTTCGCCTCTATGGCCTATTTATTGCCTTACCTCCCTAATCTTCGACATTTGCACACAATTTACATTGATTTTTCTATTGTTTTATTGACTATACGTTTGTTTATGTGTAACTCTGTGTTGTTGTTTTTGTCGCACTGCTTTGCTTATCTTGGCCAGGTTGCAGTTGTAAATGAGAACTTGTTCTCAACTGGCCTACCAGGTTAAATAAAGGTGAAATAAATAAATAATAATAAACTGCATGCTTTCCCGACTAGTCGTAGTGGGAGGACCACACAAAATATCATTGCGTGACTCCACGTTTACATCGATATGATGCTTATTATATAAATATTGACACATAAAAGGCTTTCCACCGACATTCTCGGCAAATTATTTTTACAGACACAAAAAGATCCCACCTTTAGCGTATTTTGTATTATCGTCATTTTTAACATTTTCCCGAAAAATGTTCCCATCTGGCCTGTCATGACATTTTTATCCGACATGTACTCTGCTCGCATAAAAAGATTGGATGGATACCTGATTTCTGTCAAGCCAAAAAATGTTGGCATAACAATTCCATAAGGAGTTCGCAGCAAAGCAGAAACAGAATGGAACCCAGACTAAGTTTTCATGCCTTGCATTAGTAAACTTGATGACTTACCTGGTTTCTCTGTGATGGGTGCTTTGGTGATCACTCTGGTTGCGGTCGTGGTTATATTGGTAATGGTCCATGGGGCTGTGGTTGTAGTTAGTTGTGTTGTGGTTGTAGTTTGTTGGGCTGTGGGCAATTGTGGTGTGGTTGTAATAGCTTGGCCTGTGGCTGGTGGGTCTGTGGTTGGTTGTGCTTTGGTTGCGGTTATTAGGATTGCGGTTATGGTCGATGGGGTTGTGGTCATAGTAAGTCGAACTGGGGTTGTCGTCATTCGGAATCTGATTGTGGGTGGCAAGGCTGTGGTTGTTTGGTCTGTGGTTGTGGTCAGTTGGGTTGTGGTTGTCGTCACTTGGACTGTGGTCAGTTGTGGTGTGGTTGTAGTCGGTTGAGCTGTTGTGGTCAGTTGGTCTGTGGTTGTGGATGATGGGACTTTGGTCAGTTGCACTGAAGTTGGAATTGGTTGAGCTGCAGTTGGCGTGGCTGTGGTCATGATTCGTAGGGCTGTAGTTGTGGTTGGTTGGGCTGTGGTTGTGGTGGGTGGGACTGTAGTTGTAGGCAGAAGGGCTGGAATTGGTAAAGCTGTAGTTGGTTGGGCTGTGGTTGGTAGGGCTGTAGATGTGGTTGGTCGGTCTGTGGTTGATTGGGTTGTGGTTGGTAGGGCTGTAGATCTACTTTGTTGGGCTGTGGTTGTGGACGGTGGGGCTTTGGTTATGGTTGGTTGGGCTGTGATTGTGATCGGAAGGGCTGTAGTTGGGGTCATTAGGACTGTAGTTCTGCTTGTAGTGGTATGAGGAACTGATATTAAGGTCGGTCGACCTGTAGTTCTGGTTCTGGTCTTTGTAGTCGGTGAGGGTGTGGTTGTGGTGGGTTGAGCTCTTGTTGAGGTCAAGAAGGATGTGGTTCTGGTTCTACTGGTTGTGGTCGGTGGAGCTGTAGAGGTAATTTCTGAGGCTGTGGAAGATACTAGTCAAACATGGACAGATTTAAGGTCATTCATTGCTGCTGTACATTGCTTTTACAGAGCTTGTGACTGAACATGTTACTCATCAGGAGGAGGCCAATAATACATACAGTTGAAGTTAGAAGTTTACATACACTTAGTTTGGAGTCATTAAAACTCATTTTCCAACCACTCCCCAAATTACTTGTAAACAAACTATAGTATTTGCAAGTCGGTTAGGACATCTACTTTGTGCATGACATAAGTCATTTTTCCAACAATTGTTTACTGACAGATTATTTAACTTATAATTCACTGTATCACAATTCCAGTGGGTCAGAAGTTTACATATACTAAGTTGACTGTGCCTTTAAACAGCTTGAAAAATTCCAGAAAATTATGTCATGGCATTAGAAGCTTCTGATAGGCTAATTGACATAATTTGAGTCAATTGGAGATGTACCTGTGGATGTATTTTAAGGCCTACCTTCAAACTCAGTGCCTCTTTTCTTGACATCATGGAAAATCAAAAGAAATCAGCCAAGACCTCAGAAAAGAATTGTAGACCTCCCCAAGTCTGGTTCATCCTTGGGAGCGATTTCCAAATGCCTGAAGATACCATGTTCATCTGCACAAACAATAGTACGCAAGTATAAACACCATGGGACCACGCAGCCGTCAAAACGCGTCTCCTTCCTTAGTGGTATGTCTCCTAGAGATGAACGTACTTTGGAGCGAAAAGTGCAAATCAATCTCAGAACAACAGCAAAGGACCTTGTAAAACAGTAAAACGTGTCCTATATCGACATAACATGAAAGCAATCTCAGCAAGGAAGAAGCCACTGTTTCAAAACCACCATAAAAAAGCTAGAATATGGTTTGCAATTGCACATGGGGACAAAGATTGTACTTTTTGGAGAAATGTCCTCTGGTCTGATGAAACAAAAATAGAAATGTTTGGCCATAAATGACCATTGTTATGTTTGGAGGAAAAAGGGGGAGGCTTGCAAGCCAAAGAACACCATCATAAATGTGAAGCACGGGGGTGGCAGCCTCATGTTGTGGGGGTGCATTGCTGCAAGAGGGACTGGTGCACTTCACAAAATAGATGGCATCGTGAGGAAGGAAAATTATGTGTATATATTGAAGCAACATCTCATTACTTCAGTCAGGAAGTTAAAGCTTGGTCGCAAATGGGTCTTCCAAATGAACAATGATCCCAAGCATACTTCCAAAGTTGTGGCAAAATGGCGTAAGGACAACAAAGTCAAGGTATTGGAGTGGCTATCACAACACCCTGACCTCAATCCCATGGAAATTTGTGGGCAGAACTGAAAAAGAGTGTGTGAGCAAGGAGGCAAACAAGCCTGACTCAGTTACACTAGCTCTGTCAGGAGGAATGTGCCAAAATTCACCCAACTTATTGTGGGAAGCTTGTGGAAGGCTACCCGAAACGTTTGACCTAAGTCAAACCATTTAAAGGCAATGCTACCAAATAATAATTGATTGTATGTAAACTTCTGACCCACTGGGAATGTGATGAAATAAATCAAATCTGAAATAAATCGTTATCTCTAATATTGTTCTGACATTTCACATTCTTAAATTAAAGTGGTGATCCTAATTGACCACATTCCCTTCGAATTTTTACTAGGATTAAATGTCAGGAATTGTGAAAAACTGAGTAAATGTATTTGGCTTAGGTGTATGTAAACTTCTGACTTCAACTGTATGTTTTTAGTTCAGTAGCTGCAAGATCACGTTAAAGTTCTGTTTACGATTGTCAGCAATTTGCATGATTTACTATAATTGATTATAAAAAATGCATTCTGTATTCACTATGAATACAGAATTCACTTTGAGCACGAAGAGAATGTTTATTGTCAATGATCTGCATTCAAATGGAACAAACAGTGACCATTACCAGTACTATCATGATACAAGGCATTGGTAAATAAAAAGTTAATGGCATGTACAACTTACCATGTGCAGTGGAGTGGACTCTACTGGTTAGGGACGGATCAAAATTGACAGAATGGTTACCTGGAGGAAAATGGGGGAGGGTCATGTTTTTTCAATTTCAGTCAAGGGGAGGGTTTAGTATTTTTTAATTCTAATACAGGGGACTGTCATGGAATTTGTAATTGATAAAATGTCAATATTTCTCAGTGTTTTAGAATGAGTTGCTTATCAGGCTATACACCGAGCGTACAAAACTTTAGAAACACATGCTTTTTACATGACAGACTGTTCGGGGGAATCAAGGTGAAAGGCATGATGCCTTTTTGATGTCACTTGTTAAACCTAAAATCAGTGCAGATGAAGGGGAGGAGACAGGTTAAAGGATTTTTAAGCCTTGAGGCAATTGAGGCATGGATTGTGTACTGTATGTGTGCCATTCAGAGGGTGAATGGGCAAGACAAAATATTTAAGTGCCTTTGAACGGGGTATGGTAGTAGGTGCCAGGTGCACCAGTTTGAGTGTGTCAAGAACTTCAATGCTGTTGGGTTTTTCATGCTCAAAAGTTTCCAGTGTATATCAAGAATGGTCCACCACCCAAAGGACATCCAGCCAACTTGACAACTGTGAGAAGTATTGGAGTCAACATGCATGGGCCAGCATCCCTTTGGAACGCTTTTGACACCTTGTAGTGTCCATGCCCTGACGAATTGAGGCTGTTCTGAGGTCAAAGGGGGGTGCAACTCAATATTAGGAAACTCCTAATGTTTTGTACATTCAGTGTATATCGATGTGTGCCCGATGCCACCCTTCCTCTCTGATTCTTCGCTGTACGCACAATATGAATTGTGGATGTAGGCTATTTAATGTGGTCTCAATCAAAAAATCCATAGACTATAGGCTACAAAGTGCATGCTCAGAGAAGCACAAATAAAAGTTATATTTCTAAGATAGCTTCTGGGATGGTGTAAATAAAACTAGGCTGCATTACATACTGCAATGGATATTCCAAACCTGAGCCCCGGCTGTGCTGTGTAGGTCTAGGGTGGCCGTTCAGGAGGAGAGTCAAAGTATTCTTCTGAAACTATTTTTGATTAGGCTTTGTTAAAAAAAATGCATAATAGTGTTACGCGTGGACTAGCGTATAGACTATATATTCAGTTAGAGAAGGAGAGCGCGAAGATGAGAATGAGGACGGGAGTTCAACTTTGATAGCTTGCTACTATTATAATTGATTTGATTAAAAACGATATGTTTCTTGCCCACAATGTATTTATCAGAGTTACTGACCTCAAAATAAGCCAGATTCGAGTAACTGACATTGTGGTACTGAAACTTTATGCAGCAGCCGTGGCACAATCAATTGGACATGAACAGTTCATGCTCATGGTGTTAAAAGTAGGCAAATTCGCCTCCCGAATGGCGCAGTGGTCTAAGGCACTGCATTATAGTTGCTAGCTCTGCCACTAGAGATCCTGGTTTGAGTCCAGGCTCTGTTGCGGCTCCGGGAGACCCATGGGGTGGTGCACAATTGGCCCAGCATTGTCCGGTTTAGGGGAAGGTTTGGCCGGCAGGGATGTCCTTGTCCCATTGCGCTCTAGCGACTCCTGTGGTGGGCAGTGCGCATGCATGCTGACACAGTCGCCAGGTGTACGGTGTTTCTTCCGACACATTGATGTGGCTGGCTTCTGGGTAAAGTGGGCATTGAGTAAAGAAGCAGGGCGGATTGGTTGGGTCGTGTTTCGGAGGACGCATGACTCTCGGCCTTCACCTCTCCCGAATCCATATGGGAGTTACAGCGACGAGACAAGACCGTAACTACCAATTGGATACCACTAAATTTGGGAGAAAAAGGAGTGTAATTCATTTAAGCCGTCTTCATTTTAATTAGACTTTACTAACAACAAGTAGGCTTTATGTTGGAGCCTATTTAAGAAATAACAGGTAGGTGTCACACCCTGATCTGTTTCACCTGTCTTGTGCTTGTCTCCACCCCCTTCCAGGTGTCGCCCATTTTCCCCATTATCCTCTGTGCATTTATACCTGTGTTTTCTGGTTGTCCGTTGGTAGTCTATCCTATCTCGTCAAGCCTACCAGCGTGATATTCCGTACTCGTCAGTCCGTTTTCTAGTTCTTCCGGTTTTGACCATTCTGCCTGCCCTGAGCCTGCTTGCTGTTCAGTACCTTTTGACACTGCCCTGGATTACTGACCTTTTCTTGCCCTTGACCTGTTGATTGCCTGACCCCTGTTTTGTTAAGAAACTTCTGTGATTCGAACTGTCTGTATCTGGGTCTTATCCTGAGGTCTGATAGTAGGCCTACCTGTTTGACAGATGCAATTAAGCTATAGGCTACAATATCCATAGATTTGTCAGTCAATTCCTCCACCCACTATGCATTCTTAAATAGCCAACCTCCATGTCAGTGAAGGACTGTTAAGTTAAAACCAAGACTCAAGTTGAGGGGATATGAGAGGGTATGCCTTAGGCCTACCTTTTCAATTTTGGGGTGACCTGACCAAATTCACTTGTGTGAGTTACAGATATGTTATTCTTATTGAAAGCAAGTGAAGAGGTAGATATGTTCTATGTGAGCTATTTCTATGCTTACCTAAGTGTGTTTGTGTCTTTTACTCTCGGTTTTGTACACCAGTTTCAAACAGCTGACAATACAATATCTTTTTGTTATGGAAAATAAATTTCACAGCGGTTTAGATGGTACAATGATTTGCTACATTATACTTGCTTGTTTTGTCACATAAATTAGGCAAACTTTTTGAATTTCAGATGCGTAGTGCATCGTTACAGAAAATGGCAAAAAGCATGTTAGCTTAAGATTTTGAAGAAAATAAAACGGATCAGATTATATAAAGTGATCTATAACAGTGCTTTGGTCCGCAATGCTTTATGCTAGAAACAAGCTGTAAAATACCCGGGAAAGATGTGACTCCGATGCATATGGGGATAACAGTGTTTTGTTTCTTTGACATAACCTTTGAAAGTACCATGCTCAGATTCCTAATGATGTCTCAGATTGTATTGTTTGCAAACAGGGACAGTTTTGTTGCAAACAAGACACACTGATTTGGCATTGGAGAAATATGACAAGATGAACACATAAGCCTATCTCACTGTAATTTTGGTAATTTGTGTGGTTTTGAAAATATATCTGCTAATTTATAAAATGATGTAGAATTGAATGATGTTTTTATAAAAGGCCATTTTTTTCTCGTGCCTACAAATACGATGATTGATTTATGCAATGCTTTAAGCATAAAATACATTTTTCAACGCTACTCTTGTCCACGGTGGTCTGTGAACCCACAACCTTCTGGCCCCTCAGCCCTGTGTTCTATCAAAATTCCTGCGTTGCTATGTAATGATTAAAGGACGAAGAACAGTTTCTAAAACTGCATATCTAACATGCTGACCACACCACTTGTTGCACCCACAATGCTTGCGCGCATCAACGATAGTCTGCGTAGCCAGGCGCTAAAGTAAAACTTGGTTCTATTTGTGACCCTTGACGTGCTGCAAGTCCTGCCTCTCCCGTTTCCTCATTGGTTTTTAGGAGCATATATCCACGTGCCATTTTTAGGAGTATTTACCCACGTGGGTGATTGAGGTTCACACTCCAGTCCAGTTGGTAGTAGTAATGCACCTTAAAGTTGGTTACCAACTGCCATATAAAGTCCAAAGAAGAAGAAGCCTGAAGGAGGAGAGATTACTAGAAACAAACTCAGTTTTCCCTTTTATCTGTGGATTAGTTGTCAGAGTAGAGAACCTTGTGCATTTCAGGTAAAATAACAACCCAATGTTTATATCCTAGGACAAATTATCTACCAACAGCAAGCTAGCTAGCTAAATTTCCATAAATGTTTAATGCCTTTCAACCTGTCCCCAAATTAATATAGTTGGCTCAGAGTTCGTTTTGATATTTCAACCTGTGTGTCCTGATTGCGTCTGGTGTGGGTGGAAATCAACATGCGCACGATGGCGGACGAGCGGTCAGGTCAGCATGTAAGGCTCTGGTCCATCAAAGGAGTGAGGTTAAATGGTAGACTATTCTCTGTGCTATCCACTTTGTTTTAATTATTATTTTGGGTTTAGGGGAGGGTCATTTGTTTTTTTTCAAGCGTTCAGGGAGAGTTTAGGTCAAATATGTTTTGCTGAAGGGAGTGTCAACCATTTATATTTCAGAGAGGTCCGATTTTCTCCATGTAACTCTTATTGTAAATAACGTTCACTCCCTTGGTATCACACTAAGTCCAGACGGAGATATCTGTCTGGCATTTGGGAAGCATTTATATTCATTTTTATAAGAAATGGTAGTTTCTTAGAAATTGAAATAAGCTGACTCACCGATGGGTATCTTGTGAGTTGAGATATGACTACCTCCTTGAGAGAGAGATTTTCTCTCTTTAGGAGCTGTCATCTTGAACTTAATTGTTGCTTTGGCGTTTAACTGCCTCGCACATTTACGCAATATAATTATTTAGCATAACTTCAAATTGGCTGCTGTGATGTCAGTGTAGTTTTGCTGCTCCACTTTATGGAGAATGTAGTCTTGTGTTGTGAGATATGTCACCCCACATAGAGATAACATGCAGTTCATTAAGTGTGTGTGTGCACTCTTGTATGTGTGCGTGCGTGTCTGTTTCTGTGTGCTTGCTTGTGTGTGTTTGTGCACATGTGGGTGCATGCCTGTGTCTGCCTGTGTGTGTATTAAGAGGGAAAAATACCTTTATGTGCGCTTTCTGTAATGGTCTGATTGAACAGAGGCATGATGGAGTCAACTTCCCAGAGTTGAGACAGGTATTTATCTGAAATAGTTAGACAAAAACGTATACTCATGTATAAATGTCATCAATGAGCAAAAAAAAAAAGCTATTCAAA
Organism: Oncorhynchus clarkii lewisi; assembly: GCF_045791955.1. Classification (NCBI taxonomy): domain Eukaryota; kingdom Metazoa; phylum Chordata; class Actinopteri; order Salmoniformes; family Salmonidae; genus Oncorhynchus; species Oncorhynchus clarkii. Next base: position 360,660 of record NC_092176.1, on the reverse strand, counting down.
ATTATGCAAAATATATAGCCAATATGAATCATCCAAACTTTAGATTTTACACACAGACTTTAAATATGGAACATTTACAATACATGTCCATGTCAGTTTGGAAATCTGAATATTACAATAACTGGTTTAGAAATGCCCCCACAACAATGACAGAAGACAATCACCATTTACCACAGAACAAATAACCAATATGCTAAAAATTATAAACTTTACCTGATTTACCTGCCATTACACAGATGTATATGCAGTCAGAAATATTATTTTGGCTCACTGAAAGAAAGAAACAGTATGACATTCAAACTTTAGTCATGATCTCAATGATGACTTACAGTCATGTACTGTACAGTATATTAAGGTGGCGCATGCAAGAGTCAAACCTACAGCTTGAACCACACATTCACAGTAGTCAACTCAAACTGTGTGTATTGGTTCTCACAACGGGATTCACTGAAGGCAGATCACTAATAGGAAGTACCGATCACACAACGTCTTTCGGAGACAGACCGGTCAAGTGGCGAATTAAGTAAGCCCCTCCCTCTTTACAAGCCACTCATCCCGTCCTCTGGTCATCCTTGCTCTCTTCTTTGCGAAGATCACTATGCTCCTGAAGCTCTGATCCCTGTCTTAACTGTTCACATGCAAACCTTTTACGTTAATGATGCCAAACGTAGGACCTCAGCTCCTGTCGATAGTGTTGAGTACTGACCGAAAGGAACGTAGTATTCATTTTCAACTTTTCAATCACCGGTGGTAGCTAGCATCACATGGCTAGCTATCGAGACCTGGTTAGCCCACGCTGCTAAACATAAGCTAGCTCGCTGGACGGCAAGGTAACTACACTAGTATTCTACCTGCACAGATGGTACAATTGCTAGCTCCCTTCTCTTGTTTATTTGAACCTATGTTCACTCATTTGTGTTACCTAGACTGACCATTTTAGCCTCGCTGCTCTACGGCGATGAGAGAATACTAGCCCAAAGTTGAACACCTCTCCCATGCAGTTCCCTTCTGCTACCACTGTGCTAGCTACAGTGCACTTTAGCCATGCAAGCTAACACCTACTAGCCTCATGGCTATAGCGTTCATACTGTGCTCACCCTAGCTAGCCATTACTCACAAGGTTTCTAACAAGCTAGCTTATGCCTATTCAAAGCCTCTGGGCTGCCAAATTTGTTTTACAACAGGCATCTCGGTGTTAGCAAGCCCCATTCTATATAATGGCTACCCAGTCCCAGGGCGAGCCAAGCGCTTGTACTGCCACGTTCTTGCGCTTGCGGTTCCATGATTGCTGGAAAGGATTTTCACTGCCTCAGACAGCACTCGACAACCCTGAGTCCTGTGAGCACTGCAAAGCACTGACTAGGGCTCAAAACGTTCCCTCCCCCCCACCTCTAAGCCACCGGCAGAGGCTGACGATTCAGCTCCTCGCAACTGAGCCCAGCTGGAGTGAGGTTATGGATAGCATCAATTCCCTCCCCTCCCTGTCTGACTACTTTGTGTCAGGGGAAGGCAAGCTAGGAGATGACGAGGATAACGATGGGATTAATCTTGTGGGTCTCATCAACTTCGTGACTGAAATGGAGTGTGAAGACCCCATTCTTCCTTTCAAGCCGCTATGTCTCCCTGCTCCCAGTACAAAGGGGGCTGCTCTCACCCTCTTGGAGTTTTGGCTCTCTGCGGCCAAGCTCGGCATCAAGTGGCCGGCTCCCTTGGGGGGATAAGGATCCCATTAGGGACTTGTACGATGAGTAAAGACTCCTGTCCCGTATGGCTCCAGTTAATCAACTGCTTCTTAAACTTTCAGCTTGCATCAGGGAGGTGAAGGGCTCATGGCAAGAGCCATTTTCCAGCAAGAACCTTGTAAGGGGCTCCCCTAGCCTGGACATGCACAATATGGAGGCATCCAGGTTTTGCAATGCGCCCCCATGGTGGCGCCATCACTGGCTGACCACCTCAACCCCACGCACGTGTTACTAACACCGCCAGAGCCTCCCTCCCTGGAGAGATGGAAAGCTTTTCTGCCTCCATTTTTCAGAATACTCAGCCCAGTAAATCAGAGCACTCAACGCGACCTCTTAATTGATGGCTTATCAGGCGTCGGACACCCTAAATCCAGATGCTTGGGATTAGATTTGTATGATTACATACCTAAATCTCTGCACCTCCCATAATGCCATCCAAGGCTGTGGTCATACTATGAGCCTGGCGGTGGTGGGAGAGAGTTCACTTTGGTTAAGCTTGTATAGGTTGACAGACAAAGAAAAAGTGGACCTCCTGGATGCCCATGTCACACCCAAGGAGTTGTTTGGGTCCTCTGTTACCGCCATGTTGCAAAATTGTGACATGCATATGAAAGAAGGCAAAGCCTTTAACTCCTTCCTGCCCCACAGTCACAGGCCCCGTGACAGCCCGTTGTTTCCTGCAACTATCTGATCCAGCCCCACAGCTGGGAGGGTGCATCAAGCTGGCTTTTGTTGGACTAAAACCCCTGAACATGCATCAGGCTGCCAATACCCTCCAGGTTAGACCCTCAAACCAAAGAAAACCTTTAGGTAAACAGTTCTTTACTGCAGCTCCCCTAAGGGGAGCAAGAGGGTTCGGCAACCTAGGGTGAAGTCCTGGCGGTAGAGGAGGAGAACGTGCAAAAGCCTACATCTCACTACTACTCTCCCTCTCTCGGGTTTAACATAAGCAAACCCTCTCTGTGTCACGGGGTAGTAGGGAGGCACATCTGAGGGAAAAAAATATTCCCTGTGCAGCAGCTCACTTTTGTGTACTTGCTTACACAGGAAAATGGAGGAGCTGCACTTTACCGCCAAGTGTCCTCCTCCTCTAGACTCCCCCCTTGGCGCCTTTTCAGGTTCCAGCCAAGGGTGGAAGTCAACATGTCCGCTTTCCCTCCGGTCTCATCGGACAAACAGAGCAGGATGGCAGATTGCCAGTTGCCATTTATCATGGTCCTCTTCCTATGCCGTGCAGCATTTGATTCAAAACTGTCTATCGCGCTAACACAGTAGAACACCACCCGACGGTGCAATCACTCTATGTGAGCATCTCTATGTGAGCATGGCAGGGAAATAAACGTGAAAATACTTCCCATTGCTCTCATGGAGTGCATCCCCGCAGCCTCCTGTTCCCAGGGGAACAGGCTTTATTGGCTCACTATGAAACTTCCTTAGCCCACTTGTTTTTTTGTTTTTTTCCAGCAGGCCAATGGCAACTCAGCTTAATTGTCAGAGAACCCTCTCTATCGAGCTAGAGAACAGTCAGTATTCATACTTTCCTGTTCAAAGTAAAAAAGGGGGTGGGGAATCAAATCAAATTTTATTTGTCACATGCACTAGGTGTAGACCTTACAGTGATATGCTTACTTACAAGCATACTTGAAATGCTTACTTTACAAGCCCTTAACCAACAATGCAGTTTTAAGAAGAAAAAAAAGTAAGATATAAGAATGACACATAATTAAAGAGCAGCAGTAAATAACAATAGCGGGGCTATATACAGGGGGTACCGGCACAGAGTCAATGTCGAGGTAATTGAGGTAATTATGCATATGTAGGTAGAGTTATTAAAGTGGCTATGTATAGATAATAAGAGTGTAGCAGCAGATGGGGGGAGGGGGCAATGCAAATAGTCTGGGTAGCCATTTGATGAGCTTTTCAGGAGTGTTATGGCTTGGGGGTATAAGCTGTTTAGAAGGCTCTGGGACCTAGACTTGGCACTCCGGTACCACTTGCCATGCGGTAGCAGAGAGAACAGTCTATGACTGGCGTGGCTGGAGGCTTTGACAATTTTAGGGGCCTTCCTCTGACTCCGCCTGGTGCAGAGGTCCTGGATGGCATGAAGCTTGGCCCTGGAGATGTACTGGGCCGTACGCACTACCCTCTGTAGTGCCTTACGGAGGGAGGCCAAGCAGTTACCATACCAGGCAGTGATGCAACCCATCAGGATGCTCTCAGTGGTGCAGCTGTAAAACCATTTGAGGATCTGAGGACCATGCCAAATCTTTTCAGTTTCCTGAGGGGAAATTGGTTTTGTCGTTCCCTCTTTACCTCTCGACTGTCTTGGTGTGCTTGGACAATGTCAGTTTGTTGGTGATGTGAACGCAAAGGAACTTGAAGCTCTCAACTTTCTCCCCTAGTGCCCAGTTGATGAGAATGGGGGTGTTCTCGGTCATCCTTTTTCCTGTAGTCCACAATCATCTCCTTTGTCTTGATCACGTTGAGTGAGAGGTTGTTGTCCTTGCACCACACGGTCAGGTCTCTGACCGCCTCCCTATAGGCTGTCTCATCGTTGTCGGTGATCAGGCCTACCACTGTTGTGTCATCAGCAAACTTAATGATGGTGTTGGAGTCATGCCTGGCTGTGCAGTCATGAGTTGACTGGGAGTACAGGAGGGGACTGGGCATGCACCCCTGAGGGGCCCCCGTGTTGAGGATCAGAGTGGCATAATTCAGAACATGGGCTGTTCTTACAGTATTACAACATTTATGCAGCAGCATACAATACATTTTTGGACTCACCTTGTTGTGCTCACTTGAACAGGAAGGTGGTGCAACGGGCCTTGTGGGCACATTTTGTCATCAAAATTTGTTGTCAAAGTCTGGCATTCTCTGGATTTATGGTGCTTTCAAGACAACTGGGAACTCTGAAAATAACAAGGTTGAATCTTTGTCTTGTTATCACTGATGTCTGAGATTTCCCAGTTCCGAGTTTCCAGTTGTTTTAAAAGCGGCAGAAGTCATGCTGGATTAACATGGCCAAAGTATTCAAACTTTTCTGGCCCATTGTGTTGAATGTTTATCCTGATTTTATCCTGATCCTTGGAATCAGGATTATCCTGATCCTTGGAAAAGAGACCCTGAAAACCAGACTTGGACCACAAATCCACTTCACTGAATAGCAGGCTAGTGATTGCTTTGCAATGCTTGTAGTTAGCCAATGATTTTGCGATTTCCAACTTGTTATGTAATGTTTATATCCAATGGCCAATGAGCACCGATAGGTTTTATCTACAATTCCTCTTCATATTACAAGGATTGAAAAGGATTTGCCAGTCGAATGTCGATGTGATTCATGATGATGACTGCTTGTCCAGCTTGCTAGCTAAGATTTTGAAAGGATGATGATGACATGATCAATCCAATCAAAGCTAAAATGATTTTACTTCATTTTATCTCTGGCCAATGATCATGAGCCTTCTTTGATGGGCACGTCTAATGTAACTCTATTGCAGCACCCAAGGGGCTTGAATTTTCGAGCACTCCCCATAGATTTTGCTGTGACATAGTTTGTCCATGAGTGAAAGAACACTGAGACAATCAAGGCGCAACTAGAGAACATTACCAACCCCTACGCTTGTATTTTCCGCTGGCTGCCTCACCACCACAGAAAGCAATGAGCTAGAAAGCTGCATTTTGGAGCTGACAAAAAAGAGACCATGTTTCTATGCAGCTTTATTAACTTATTAAACTTATTAACTTCACTTATTAAAATTGTAATTGTTTGCAAAATGATATGTGACACGTATTAATGCCAAAATAACATTCAAAACCAGCAACAACAAAAAATAAGCAGGTGAAGCTTGCCTAGAAGGAGGGTAGGGGGAAATGTATACATCGTCAAATGTATTTCTTAGTTAGTTTGGCTGTATCACAAACGGCCGTGATTGGTTGCAATTTCAGTTTAATCCACCAGAAAAGAGATAATAAATAATCCAACAAATATTGTGGTTGAACTCAAATAGATAAGAAAACAAAATCCTTAATAAATTCAAATAGAAAACAACAAGAATTACCAGAGGGTGGGACGACTGACTCTTGTAAAGAGGAAGTGGGTCACTTAATTTGCCACTCTGTCTGTCTGTCTCTGGCAGACCTTGCGTGATTGGTCCTTCCTGTTAGTGATCCACTTCCAGCTCCCCAGTGGCGCAGCAGTCTAAGGCACTGGATCTCGGTGCAAGAGGCATCACTACAGACCCTGGTTCAATTCCAGGCTGTATCACAACTGTATCACGAACAATTGGGCCAGTGTCGTTGTGTTTGGCCGGGGTAGGCCGTCATTGTAAATAAGAATTAGTTCTTAACTGGCTTGCCTAGTTAAATTAAGGTTTAATAAAAAAATACCATTGTTATACATCTCACCCATTATTAGAGAACCGGGGTTACGAAAGTAACCTTGAGTTTTTATATAGCAATTTTTTTTGATCCAATGACAGTAAAATCTTCTCGCAATCCTTACCTGATAATATGGAGCTAGATTTGAATAGCTCTTGTAGATAGCTTGTGGAATTTCCCATAACATCCAACAATATGGCAGTGAAGTCTGATGGGAGACAAAAAGAAAACACAAAGATAATCTTGACATGTTTTATTTGTTTGTTTATCTACTGGTATTATTGCCTCAACAATGATGGTATTAAAGCAAAGCAAAGAACATCTTTAGAAACTGTTCATACTTAATATTGTCATTCCACTGGAACCTCTAGTGCCAAAAAAAAAAGCTACCAACACTAAAACAACTTTAAAACATGGAAGCTGACTGTTTTCAGGTTGCAAAAAAATAAATATATACTACTAAACAACCACACTTGCATACTGTGAATTCCAAATGCATTTCAATGGCCATAGACTTGAATGGTAAACGTTTGGACTGTAACTAGGCTGTCATTGTATATAAGAATGTGTTATTAACTGACTTGCCTAGTTAAATAAAGGTTAAATAAAATGTTTAAAAGTCTCCAACATTTTCAAAATAATGGCACATTTTGAAAATGTGTCTATGTTCCTAAACCCCTCTGACTTGTTGTTGGACTGTCTGTCAAAGTGTGCACCTCTCTAACTCAGGGAGAATGAGGTAGAGTTAGAGCTACATCACAGGGTTATACAGCCCCCCACTCACTGCAGCACTAGATAGAAGTTTGTGCAAATCTACGGAAAAAATATAGACGTTATATAGAAGTCAAATTGATTGAGATATATTTTCTGTGATTTGGGTCGCGGGTTCACAGTTTGTACTTTTTCTGAGATATCTGCCAAGCAAGGAGGAAACATACAACAATACATGCTAGAGGGGGCTCCTCATAAACACAACACACCAGCAGTTTTCAAAATATCATACATCACACTTTAGCACATCACCAACACAACACACCTTTTACTACTAGACCTCAGTAGTAGTTTATTTAATTTCTCTCTTTCAATGCTCTGGAAACCAAACAGAAAATGCTGTGCTCTAAAGATGGCATCGTAGCCAGACAAATAAATAGAAGGCAATTGTCGATCTGATCAGAAACACTGTGCTCAGAACCTTTATCACCTAAATGATGTCGCTGGTGTATTTTGTTTGAATGTTGGAATATATTGCGCAATAGGCTATACGTTTTTTACGAGGCACGAGTCCATCCAGATTCGAGTCCCGTGTGCGAAACAACACACATAACGAGCTCGAGAAATGTATACTAAAGCAAAGGTTCACCCACATTTTAGATACGAAAATATCCTCCTCCCTTTCTTACAACCATATAGATATAATTTTTTTTGTGGATGGATATCCAAATAAAATAATATAATTCCAATCTCTCTTTTGTCTTTAAAACTTTCACATAGCCTATTCCATGATATGGGGTAATCCAATGAGCAACACTGCATCTGTTGATTTCAGTGATCACCATTCATCACGCATGCTATATATAATCAATACACGACTTTCAAGGAGTCGGGTATTTGATGCAAACAGTGTCTTCGAACAGTATTCAGACCAGTTGACTTTTCCCCAATTGTTTTAGGTTACAACCTTATTCTAAATTTGGTTAAATTGTTTTTTCCCCTCATCAATCTATACACAATACCCCATAATGACAAAGCAAAAACAGGTTTTTAGAAATGTTTGAGAATGTATTTTTAAAAAACTATCACATTTACATAAGTATTCAGACTCTTTACTCAGTATTTTGTTGAAGCACCTTTGGCAGTAATTGCAGACTTGAGTCTGGGTATGATGGGACAAGCTTGGAACACCTTTATTTGGGAAGTTTATCCCATTCTTCTCTGCAGATCCTCTCAAGCTCTGTCAGGTTGGATGGGGAGCGTTGCTGCACAGCTATTTTCAGGACTCTCCAGAGATGTTCGATCAGGTTTTTGTCCGGGCTCTTGCTGGGCCACTCAAGGATATTCAGAGACCGAAGCCACTCCTGCGTTGTCTTGGTTGTGTGCTTAGGGTCATTGTCCTGTAGGAAGGTGAACCTTTGACCCAGTCTAAGGTGCTGAGCACTCTGCAGCATGTTTTCATCAAGGATCTCTCTATAGTTTGCTTCATTCATCTTTGCCCCGATCCTGACTGGTCTCCCAGTACCTGCCTCTGAAAAACACCCCCACAGCATGATGCTGCCACCACCATGCTTCACCATAGGGATGGTGCCAGATTTCCTCCAGGCGTGACGGTTGGCATTCAGGCCTAAGAGTTGAATTTTGGTTTTGTCATGACTCTCTCTCTCTCCTTGGTGAGGATCAAAGGTGCCAGATCAGCTCAGCACAGGGCTGACAGATAGCCAGACCTGACAGATAGCCAGACCCCCCCCCCCTCCTCTCCCACCAGAGAGGAATGGGGGAGTTGGGCCGGTTTTATGACTTAACACCGGTCATAAACTTTGTCTCTCTTGCCCTGCAGTATTAAACAAAGGAATGTGCTGTGTGTAGAGAGAGTCTCTTGCCTAAGAACTCTAAGATTGGATAAAGGAATATTAGTTTTGAAATCCAAACATTTGGAATGGTTGGTGGGGATCCAAACAGTAATCATGCCATATCATTGATTATTTTGTGATTTCATTAAGGATGGTATAACAAGATAACTAGGATGTGTACACTTTCAGAGTTAGTTATCAGGATTGCATATAAATCTTGTATAAAATAAATTATTAAGTATAAGAATACTTTTGTGAATATAGAAATGTGATTTTAACCTAAATGAGATATTGGCTGTTCATATAAACCTAGGCCCAGTCAGTCACCACGCCCACGTGAGCACAGACATTGTGTCAACACGGCGGAACGCCCTCCAATGCCAGAGTGCTTAACAGGACTCGCTGAGAATTTAAATGCAAACCAGAGAACGTGAGGACGTGGTCCACACGTTGAAGACCAGAAAATGGTAAGACCCTCTGAAACTCTCGACAAGTGTAGAAGGTGAAGACTAGACCAAAACATGCACCGTCTGCAGCTCTGTATGTAAAGTAGTCTAGAACAATTGACCAAAGATGGGAGGGAAGAACAGATCCCTCTCACCACCATGTGGTACACCTCTGATGTATTCATTCTAATGAACACTCCAAAACAAAGAAGCATACAACTAAGGACATTGTGACCTCTGGTGGACAACCAGAGACTCACATCGAACTACTCGCCATAGACGGATCGAGTGGTTTCAACAGAGCGACGGCAGAGTGATACATCGACGCGTAAATATGTTAGCAGTCATAGCAGTCATCACATTAATGATAGTCACGTCACGACATATTGGTGCCCCGTGCAAGGAATCTAAGATGGAATGAGGCCTTCATGTTGAATTCAGCCGATATGAAATTGAGGTCATACACCCAGATTACTTTATACACCATTAGAGCTGTAGGCAGGAATAGTTGTTGTTGGGTAGAGGTTGTCTCCGGTGTTGTTTCTCCGACATAATCAGTGTCATACTGTCATACTGTATGAGCCAGCCAATGTAGGTATTCGGAGGAATAGACTAGTTGGGCCAAACGTAGTACTATTTCTGTCTCTCGCTTTTCAGAAGCGGGGAGACTCGGTCATTATTAATTTCTTGAGCGAGGACATATGGGCCAGCTTGAATTTGAATAGATATGTTAGCTTGTCCGAAGCAACTAATTATGTCTTGCGTTTCAGTAGCATTGGTAGAAAACGGTATATTTCTATCTTACATCGCAAAAAATAACTCCGAAAGGGTTTGAAAGTGAGACGTCACGAGTAAACCCATTCCCTTGTCGAAGGGGGACCCCTTTGCTTGGAAGAGATTCTGGTTCAAGTGGGACTAGGTTGCACTAGATGCTAAGTTAAAAAAGGAAGAGCAGACATTTTTCCTTTGTTTAAGGTGAAATCCCACGCCGTGCGGGAATCCCGTTTGACCTCAGCTTTCTGGGATCAGTGACCATTGCGCGACAAAAGTTCCACCTCCTCGGCACTCCCATTTTCGATTAGTGACCCCTACAAGTAAAAAAATAAATTATAATTCCATTGAGGCCCAAAGTTTTCTCACATTTGTAACAAGTGGTTACATGTGGCTTCAGCCCTCAGGGATAAGTGGTGAAGGTATACTCACATTTGAACTACTGGTTACACTTATGATATCCAGACAATCTCAACTGATTTGATATTGTTGTCACATTCAATTCAACAAGGTAGTTCAATTGCCTTCCGACCCTTTTCAGGTGGATCATTTGGATAAGATCCAAATTGATTTGTTTCCACCAATGTGACAGTTGAACCTTTTCCACATTAACCTAGTTACAGCAATGCTTCAAGTTATGTCAAGTTTAATACTGTCACAAATGTTGTTGTAAGAATCGGACCAAGGCGCAGTATGCGTAGAGTTCCACATGTTTAATTAATGAAACTCACCAAAACAATACAGAACAAACTAAACGTGAAGTCAAATGCAGTGCTCACAGGCAACTACACACAAACAAGATCCCACAACAAACAGGTGGGAAAAGGCTGCCTAAATATGATCCCCAATCAGAGACAACGATAGACAGCTGCCTCTGATTGGGAACAATACCAGGTCAACATAGAAATAACAAAACTAGAATGCCCACCCTAGTCACACCCCAACCTAACCAAAAATAGAGAATAAAGGATTTCTAAGGTCAGGGCGTGACAAATACCCAGATAGCCTATACAGGTATGATTGATCATTAACATTGATTAACCTCTCTGCTAGCGTCCCACCTCGACAACAGCCAGTGAAATTGCAGGGCGCCAAATTCAAAACAACAGAAATCTCATAATTAAAATTCCTCAAACATACAAGTATTTTACACCATTTTAAATTTATTGTAAATCCAACCACAGTGTCCAATTTCAAATAGGCTTTACGGCGAAAGCTCACCAAACGATTATGTTAGGTCAGCACCTAGTCACAGAAAACCATACAGCCATTTTCCAGCCAAGGCTAGGGCTCACAAAAGTCAGAAATAGCGATTAAATTAATCACTAACCTTTGATGATCTTCATCAGATGGCAATCACATGTTACACAATGTGTGTTATGTTCAAATGCATTGTCTCAAACAAACATCCGGTGAAAGTGCAGAGAGCCACATCAAATAACAGAAATACTCATCATAAACATTGATAAAAGATACAAGTGTGAAACATACGAGTACAGATTAACTTCTCCTTAATGCAGCCACTGTGTCAGATTTCAAAAAGGCTTTACGGCGAAAGCACACTTTGCGATTATGTTAGGTCAGCTCCTAGCCACAGAAACCCATACAGTCATTTTCCAACCAAGGAGAGTGTCACAAAAGTCAGAAATAGCATTAGAATTAATCACTTACCTTTGATGATCTTCATCTGGTTGCATTCCCAGGTCTCCATGTTAGACAACAAATGTTCATTTTGTTCGATAAAGTTCATCTTTATGTCCAAATACCTGCGCGCTCTCAACACCAAGACAAAACGTTTTAAAAAGTACAATAAAAGATAGTAGAAACATGTCAAACGATGTTTAAAATCAATCCTCAATTTGTGTTTGTCATAAATAATAAATACTATTTCAACCCGACAAAAGCTTCATCAATGGAAAAGGTAAACAAGAAATGCGCACTCCCGATCACGTGCTTGGTTCATGTCTGGAAATGTCCACTGTCCTCTCATTGAAAACAGTGTATCTCCCTCATTTTTCAGAGTAAAAGCCTGAAACGATGCCTAAAGACTGGTCACATGTTGAGGAAGCCATAGCGATTGTGAACTGGGTCCTAAGTATTTGTATGTTGGATAGGCTTTCAATGGAAAAACAGCCTTTCAAAATAATAGTACTTTCTGGTTGGATTTTCCTCTGGTTTTTGCCTGCCATATCAGTTCTGTTATTCTCACAGACATTATTTTAACAGTTTTGGAAACTTTAGAGTGTTTTCTATCCAAATCAAATACATTATTATATGCATATCCTAGCTTATGGGCCTGAGTAGCAGGCAGTTTAATTTGGGCACACTTTTCATCCGGAGGTGAAAATACCACCCCCTGCCCAAGACAGGTTAATCAATTAAATTAGCTTTTGCAAATTCATTCACAACAAGTCCCACATTACTTATCCAGTATTGATGTTTCATTAACGTATTTAAATAGATTCAAATCGTTTTTGCAGCTCCACACCAACTCAAAACCCACATTTTGAAAAAGGAATATATATATATATATACAGCATATTTAATCATGTGCTGTATCAGAGTGTATCAGAGTGGGTTGAAAACATTCTGCTAGTCGAGGAACTGCGTTTGAAAACTGAACAATTAAGGTAATTGCAAATACTTATGATGTTGAACGAGCACAAACTCTTCAACTAAATATTTTTTCTACAGCAACAACTCGATTTAGCCAAAACTAAATACAATGAAGTACAAGCAAAACTAGATAAATCTTTTGAGTTATCTACAAACAACTTGATAACATGCATGCAGTTTTGATGAATATTACTCAAACCAATAATGTTCTAGTCGTAATGCTGCAGACCAAAGCGATCAGTTAATGAACACAATGACTAAGTTGGATGACAAATCAGCAGAACTCATTGAAGTCGCTGACCAAATGAGTGATGAGAGAACTCAGGTGATGAAGATGGAAATATTGATTTCTCAGCAGGAGGAAATCTCATCACTGAATCTCTCGCTCCGGTACGAAGCACACGCAACACTCACGTGTCTAAAATCAGTATTCTAAGCACCCATGCAGCAGAATACCACACTTAGGTACCATCTGGAGGAATTTGAGAACAGTCACCTGCTACAGAGTGACTACCCAACCAAGCAACCGGAGCTCGGGACACAAAGGAGTGAAGAAGGTTTCAGACTTTGCATCTCTCGGGTGTCCCTCAGTCTTCTCCTCTTGGCCATTTGGCACAGAGTAATATGACACCTCCTCGCCAACAAAGCTAAACCTTGGCTTCTCCTCTTGGCCTTTCGGACCCAATTTCCCCAAAGGATGAAGCCAACCCTTTCCACCTGCTGGGAACGGGACGCCTTGACAAACTCGTCAAAACCTTCCGCCCCTTTGATCCCATTCCAGGTAAGCCAACAACACTGAGACGTTCCTAGCAGACATAGAGGACGCCTTGGATGGCTACCCAAATGCTACGGGTTCTGACAGGCTTTATCTGCTGAAGCGAATAAATAGACGAAGACGAGGTTCATTCGTCTACAACAGCAACACGTGCAAAACGACTACGCTAAACTTGCCACAGCTTTGAAAATAGAATGTGAGTCGCAGAACCACTGAAAACACGACAGGTCACTGGTTAACACTGTCAAACAAGCTCAGAATGAACACCCACGAGCTTACTATCATAGGCTTCGTTCAGCTTACTTTGGCCAACTCACTGAAACAGCAATGAAAGAGCTGATACCATTCAAAATAATGCTTCTGTCGAACATGTAACCCAACTTTATTGCCTTCTTGGTCCCTACAGCCCATGTTGGCTTGCCAATCTTACATCTCTGAGAGCTTGCAAGCTCAGCTTTTGAAGCATCAAAAGTATGCGAAGCTAAGAGCCCTGACATCTCGGTTTTGATGTTTTACCAGGAGCACTCACTCCAATTAGAGGGGGCATTATCAGGTATTAGAGTGTTGGCAACAATGGTTTCTACCACGAAACCACGAGACCAATACCCACTGCGGTCGAAATAACTGTAAAGTACGTCACTATCGAAACAACTACCGCTGCAATCGACCTAATCGCTTGACACAGAGTGTCAGAGCACAAGGCTAACAAAGGGTTCAAGGACAATCATAACATAGCCATATGTTCTCGAGACGTTCTACTACGTGATGTACTAAAGCTAGTAAAATGTGAAAAGTCAGTAGGGAAAAAGATAAGTCAGTAGGACTAGACGTGGAATTGCAAGACAACAGGTCCGCCGGAATTAACACCCATAGCAAGGACGTTAACTTCTTGGTGACAGAGGGCAGTATTTTCACGTCCGGATGAAATGCATGCCCAAATTCAACTGCCTGCTACTCATCCCTAGAGCATAATATATGCATATTGTTAGTAGATTTGGATAGAAAACACTCTGAAGTTTCTAAAACTGTTTGAATCATGTCTGTGAGTATAACATAACTTATTTAGCAGGCGAAACCCTGAGGACAAACTAGATCACTCTCTTTTCAATGGGATTTCATTGGGAATCCAGATTTCTAAGGGACCTGCAGTTCCCATCGCTTCCACTGGATGTCATCAGTCTTCTGAAATTGGTTGAGGTTATTCCTTTGTGTAATGAAGAAGTACGGCCATCTTGAACGAGGGTCACTTGAAGTGTACTGTTAGATAGAGGCGCATGACCAGAAAGCATGCTACAGTTTGTTTTCTTTCTGTATTGAACACAGATCATCTCGTCTTCAATTTTATCGATTATTTACGTTAAAAAATACCTAAAGTTGTATTACAAAAGTAGTTTGAAATGTTTTGGCAAAGTTTACAGGTAACTTTTGAGATATTTTGTAGTCACATTGCACAAGTTGGAACTGGTGTTTTTCTGGATCTAAATGGATATTTTGGATATATATCAACGGAATAAATCGAACAAAAGGACCATTTGTGATGTTTATGGGACATATTGGAGTGCCAATAAAAGGAGCTCATCATAGGTAAGGCATGAATTATATTTTTATTTCTGCTTTTCGCGCTGCAGGCGCGAGGTGCTATCCTCAGATAGTAGCATCGTTTGCTTTCGGCGAAAAGCCTTTTTGAAATCTGACATGTTGGCTGGATCCACAACAAGTGTACCTTTCATTAAATCACACATGCAAGACCCTTAAATCACTCAAGACCCTATCCAGGGCCCGCTCGATCAAGAAACAAATCCACAGGATTTGTCTATAGACTCTGATAAAAAGGTTGCAAGAAAAATATCAAAAACTTTGTAAGAGCCAATTCCACTCAAAACCCGATAAGTCGATCTGTTTTCACCATGAACAGAAATGACACATCACGTTGTTACGAACATCCACTCCACTTTGTCGGGAATATGACCACTAAACACAACTCAGAGGCCATACCTGGAAACAGTCCTGGAGGACTGCTTAACCTGTCATGCACTAATTTATTCAAGCACAACAATATCGCTCATCTCTCAAACGTTGTTTAATGATCTCAAAAGGGCTTTGAAGCTGGCTAAACGTTGGTTAAAAACGGAACGATGTTACACCACACTTCGAGGTTTAACTCAGACTACCTCGCCTCTCACATTGAGACTCATGCTGAAACTACACTTCCAGGACGTATCGCTTGTTCACCCTGTGTATGTTACCAGCCTCGAATCGGAACACCTGCTACTCGGAGCAGACTTGATGGATCGTTTACTCCCACTGATTGATTGGAAAACCAACCAAGTATGGTCACTGTGCCATCTCCAATGACCATACTGTCTTCTCCTAACGCTAGCTAAAACACAGTCATCCACGAGGGGTATCTGTCGAAAGCACCCCTTGGGAAAAAGACGTTTCAAAACCTCTTGGTGCAGAATCTGACCCAAGGATATATTACAATATCTCGACACATTCAATCAGCAAACCGGATTGACCATTCTTTTCACGATTTTGAGGCAGCATTCACTGTGAATGAGCAACTTTCCTCCTCCTTGGAGTCGTGCAATACTGTAGCTGAGATGAACTTCTCTTGTCCTTCGAACACTTCTGCAAGCACTGCGGCCGTCTCAGCAATAATAGCACCGGCGGGCAGAGTGTACTCTGCTTCCGATAACACATTTTCAGCTTTGTGGGGGACTGGTACCCTTTACAATGACACTAACGGGCGTCAGTTCCGCTACTGACCTGTTGACTCCAACTGGTGAAACGCTGTGCGATATCGCAGACAGATATCCTTCACTCAGTTCGCAGGTACTGGAGAGGTTGCCACACGTGGACGCTGTGGTGACTGACAGGCCTCGACAACCACTGAGCGTTTTGAAGCACAAACACCATGATATTTAGTTAAAAGGTTACAGCCAATCTAATAACAACGCAGCTGCTGACAACTCGTACTAATGGTCAGGCATAGCCTCCACTTCCTGGTTCACGGCCTTCCTTCGGGCCTCCGGAATCCGATATCGCCTCTTTCGTACCGTTTCCCGGGTACCGATGTGGTGTTCAATGAGGGTCATGCGGCCCGGCTTCTCGGAGAACACCGCCATGTTCCGATTGACGAGCTCCCAGAGCTCTTGCTTCTGGACCGGGTCTAGGTCCTCATTGCTCGGGACCACCACTGGTACCGTTGACATCCTGGGTCCCGACCATAACACGGCCAAGGCTGTCCTCTCGTGCCACATCTGAAACAGGTCCACGTGGTAAATCTGTTGGGGTTTCCGTCTCCCCGGTTGCCGTATGCGGTAATTAACAGGTACCCAACTTCTTGATCACCTCGTATGGCCCGTGCCATGTTGCCAGGAACTTACTTTTGGCCGTAGGGATTAAGAACAACACCCTGTCTCCCACTTGGAATTCTCGGGGCTGGGCTCCCCGATTGTAGACCTGGGCTTGGGCTTCTCCATGTTTCCTCACGACTGGCCATAAGGCTGTCATCTGCTCCCTCATCTGCTCCCTCACGTGCCCTACCACGCTGCGAAATGGGGTCAGTTGGGCTTGCCACACCTCCTTGGCGAGGTCCAGTAGGCTGCGTGGCCTCCTCCCGCAGAGGAGTTCGAAAGGGGAAAACCCAGTGGAGGACTGGGGTACTCGGATTGAGAACATTAGGTGGGGATGTAGCTGGTCCCAGTTCTTCCTGTCCTGCTCGATGACCTTCCGCAGCATTTGTTTGAGCATTTTATTGAAGCGCTCGACGAGCCCATCCATCTGCGGGTAAAAGATGGAGGTCCGGATCTGCTTGAGCTGCAGTGGAGCAGAAAACTCTTTCATTAGGTGGGACATAAACTCAGCACCTTGGTCTGTCAGGATCTCGTTCGGGATGTCCACCCGGCTAAAAAGGTGGAAAATCTCCCGGGCGATTCCCTTGGATACCGCCGCTCGTAGGGGAATGGCCTCGGGATACCGGGTGGCATAATCTACTATCACCAGGATGCACCGGTGTCCTCGTGCTGTTTTTACCAGGGGTCCCACTATATCAATGGCGATGCCTTCAAAGGGCACCCCGATGATTGGTAGGGGGACCAGTGGGTTTCGGAAGTGTGCTTTCGGGCTGTTAGTTGACACTCAGGGCAGCTGCGACAGTAGTCTTCCAGGGCCCTCCTCATCCCGGCCAGTGGAACCGGGCGGAGATTCGTTCTTCTCCATTCCCAGGTGTACCCACAACAGGTGGGTGTGGGCCAGCTGAAGAACGTTTCCCACGTACCATTGGGGCAGCAACAATACCTCTCGAAGTTCCCCCTGTTGGCGCGACACCTGATACAAAAGGTTATTCTTGATTTGGAAATGGGGGTATCGCCAGTCACTCACCCCCAGAAGTAGCTGTCCATCCACCGCTATCACTTGGGCTGCGGCGGCTTTCAAGTTTGGATCCTCCCACTGGGGCGTCCCAAATTGTCCCCTCAGTTGGCCTCCAGCGGGTGTCTCGACTGGCCCCTCGAAAGAGAGTATGGGGAGGCTGGGCTCCTCTTCCAGTGGTTCTCCAGGGGGGTCGGGTTCTGGCGCCCCCTCTGACTCTGGACCCGTAGATACAGGTTGGTTGACCGGTTGCTTCTGGGTCGTCCCCGCTTCCTTCTTTCAGCCGGCTCGTTACTTTTTCTTCAACTCATGCCACCATAGGGCCGCAGAAAATTCCATCCCACTAGGAGAGGTACCGGCAACTCTGGTACTGCACCCATCTGGCAGCTCCCTTGTGGCATCATGATGTTGGTCCATACGGTTGGATACCGCTTTGTGTCACCTTGAACACAGGAAATGGACATCTCCCTACCCCTTTCGGACTCCTGGTTCAGCAGGCTCGTGGTTAAGAGCGTAACCATTCTTCCGGAGTCTAATATCGCTTCCGTTTCATGTCTGTCAACCTTCAAAGGGACCATGGGTGCAGTTGATTCGTGGTGCACCCAACAGGAGGTGACATAGTTCACAGCGTGACCCACCTCGCCTCCGGGGCTAGCTGATGGCATTGACTCCTCGAGCCGGGCAATTCCAGGCAATGTGCCCCCGGGCGCCTCACTCGGTTCGGGGTACACAGCGGTGGGGCTGTCCTTCCGTCCCCTCAAACGGGTCGCCGACTCATCCCGACTCCCACTCAGCAGGGCCCGATGTGTCTCCACTGCTTCCAGGAGGCCCTCTAAGGTCTAGGGCATGCATAGACTCTCTGCCGTCTTCATGTCGTGGGGTAGCGCACGTAAGAAGCGACCACTTTGTCGAGGATGGAGAGGGTGGATACGTCGGTTAGGAGCCATGCCCTGGTGACGCGCAGTAGGTCGCTCATCTGGGCTCGGGGTGGATGCGTCGGCTACGAACCTCCAGTCGTGGAACAGTTGAGCCCGATGGGCCGTAGAGCCTGAGTATCACCCGTTTGAGTTCGTCGTAGTTAGCCGCATGTTCGTCGTTCAGGTCCCAATACGGGGCCAGCAGACTTGCCCACTTCAGTGCTGTCCGTTCAAACGTACAGAGATATGTTTCATTGTCTTCCGTTAGCTTGATTAAAAACTGGTTCGGATGTGATTCAGGAAACGCTCCTCGTTGCAGCTTCCTGATTTCCTCAACGAGGCAGACGTTTTGTAGTTGCTGTTCCTCCAGTGTTCGTTCCTGAACCTCCTGTTGTGCTTGTTAGGCCCGGACAAACTGAGCTATCAACTCGTCCATGCTGGTGCTGTGTAAACGTCTCACCCTGATCTAACCACGTTATCAGACTTACCCGCATTCTCCACCAATTGTGGCAGACCAGGGGGTTTGGTCAAGTCGTTTATACAGATCAGACACTGACAAAGTAGGATTAGCTCGGTTTCAATGGTGTTTATTTAAATAATAAATCAAAAAGAAAAGGATAGGTCTCCCCCATGAGACCCTCTCCGGGATACCGTCTTCTGGGCTCCGGGTCTTGCTGTATCCTGTCGGGGACAAAAACTCAACTCCCTCCTGTTACCTCTGCAACCGTCCCCAACTATACGGGAGTCCTTTCTTCCCCCACTCTCCCTTCTGGTAGCTTTATGGGACTCGCACAGCTGGTGAAAAATCAGCCCTTGATTACTCACCAACTACCTATCAGCCCCAATTAGTCCTGCCCGGAGAGCCTGTCAATACCTGGCAAGTCCAGCAGATGGAGCTATCTGTAAATGTATACTCCGTCTGTCACCAGGTCTCAACGAGTCTCCCCCTGGTGATACTGTAGAATACAGTCCAATTAGATGATTAAGGTGTGGTAACTATATCTTTTGTTTATCTTTTGTTTACGCATGACAGGGTCTAGGGTTTACCGAGAATGGTGTGAAAAACAAAAAAACAGTCCTGTGGACGAAAACAGCTTATTGATGAGAGTCATAAACAGGGTCACAAACAGATAGCAGTAGTGTGCAGAACAGCATCTTGGAATGCACATCTCGTTGGTCCTTGTCACAGATGGGCTATCAACTAAAATCAAGAAGGAGTGGCTCCAGTGGGCACGCGACCATCAACACTGGACATGTGAGGAGTGGAAAAACATTGCCTGGTCCGACGAATCCCAATTCCTGTTGTGTCATGATGGCATAGTCAGGATTTGGCGTAAGCAGCATGAGTCTATGGCCCCATCCTGCCTTGTGTCAACAGTACAGGCTGGTGGGGGTGGCGTATTGGTGCGGGGAATGTTTTCTGGCGCACGTTAGGTCCCTTGATACTAATTGAGCAACATTTTCATGCCCCTAAAAATTAATTAGGGGTTAAGGCAGGTTTTAGACATGGCAATATAAGACATTTCATAACGAAAAAACAGATCCTGTGTCTCACCTGTTAAGTCGTTTGTCTCGTTTGTTACACAATAGCAATACCTTCTTGGAAACATGTTGTCCGCGATACTTCTGAAATTAGAAACTACAAAACAAACTAATAAGAAATGAAAAAGGAACCCTTAGAGAAACAGTTCAGTGTCCATTAAATTTGATTTTACTGATTAAATACTGTACCAACATGCTATCTTTAGCAGACAGTACTTACAGATGTAGGATCTTAATTATATCACCCTGTTGCAGGAGAACATTTGAGGTTTAAAAAGGCTTCTGAAGTTTCTAATTTCCACTTTGAAATTTCAGACTTGATTTCCCCTTATAAAAAATGTATCAACCCCAACAAAAATGTCCATTAGTTATAATTGAAAACAGAAAGAAAAATGCTACACACTGCTGCTCATGCTCCCAGGTGATATTTATTTACAACGTTTGGACTGTTAGATCTTCCTCAGGGATCCATATCCCAGGTGGGGGTGGAAGGTCCTATATAAATAGGGGCAGTACTCAGTGATATCACCTCCTGAAACAGGAGGTAAAAAATGTATAACATAGTTTCACAATATTAACATTTAATGTATCAAAATATATGATCATACACAGGGAATATGATCCAGAAAGATTCCCTTTGAAGGGGGGTAAATGCAAGTAATTTACCCACCCCCGCACAATACAAAGATTTCAGATCAAGGGCCTGATTACTTGCATGTCCACCAATGTTATTTGCATGTTGAAATATCCTTGATGTCTGTCTTACATAGGGAAAATACATAGAAGCTTTAAGACACAAATCAGTGAGCACCGCAGAAATATACAGACAAAAATCCAGTTGCTGCTCATTTTGTACAAGCTGGACATCTTATTAGTTCTCTGAGAGACATTGGAATAGAAATGGTCAAGATTTTTTTATTTAACAATTGGACGACGCTGGGCAAATTGTGCACCACAATGGCAGATGTGATACAGCCAGATATGATGCAGCCTGGATTTGAACCAGGGACTGTAGTCCCTCAGTGCCTTAGACTGCTGCACCACCCGGGAGCCCAAAGATGCCCCGCTTGGGAGGGGACATTGAGAGGACATTTCTTCAAAGGGAATCTTTGTGGATCCATAGGCTCAACACACTGTCTCCTTTTGGCCTTAACAAGGAGTTTGACTTGAAACCGTTTATTATAGTTTCAATATGTCTAAATTGTGTATTTTTTTAATCCTAATTGAATATTGTATGTGTATGTATATTACTGTAAATATTGATCACATTTCCTGTGTATGATCATATATTTTGATACATTGATTGTTAATATTGTGAAACTACGTTATAAATGTTTTACCTCCTGTTTCAGGAAGTGATGTCACTGAGTACTGCCCCTATATATAGGACCTTCCACCCCCAGCTGGGATATGGATGCCTGATGATGACCTAAGGGTCGAAACGTTATTGTAAATAAATATCACCTGGGAGCATGAGCAGCAGTGTGCGGCATTTTCCTTTCTGTTTTTCATGAGCTTTCCTACAACTCCAGCACCTGTGGAAAGTACCTGGATGTGCATATGTTCTTCAGCTTTTGTACATTAATTATAATCCAGATAATAATTCACATTTTCCTGCTGTAGCAAACTGGCTAAAACTAAGATCCTACACCTACAGTGCCTTGCGAAAGTATTCGGCCCCCTTGAACTTTGCGACCTTTTGCCACATTTCAGGCTTCAAACATAAAGATATAAAACTGTATTTTTTTGTGAAGAATCAACAACAAGTGGGACACAATCATTAAGTGGAACGACATTTATTGGATATTTCAAACTTTTTTAACAAATCAAAAACTGAAAAATTGGGCGTGCAAAATTATTCAGCCCCTTTACTTTCAGTGCAGCAAACTCTCTCCAGAAGTTCAGTGAGGATCTCTGAATGATCCAATGTTGACCTAAATGACTAATGATGACAAATACAATCCACCTGTGTGTAATCAAGTCTCCGTATAAATGCACCTGCACTGTGATAGTCTCAGAGGTCCGTTAAAAGCGCAGAGAGCATCATGAAGAACAAGGAACACACCAGGCAGGTCCGAGATACTGTTGTTAAGAAGTTTAAAGCCGGATTTGGATACAAAAGATTTCCCAAGCTTTAAACATCCCAAGGAGCACTGTGCAAGCGATAATATTGAAATGGAAGGAGTATCAGACCACTGCAAATCTACCAAGACCTGGCCGTCCCTCTAAACTTTCAGCTCATACAAGGAGAAGACTGATCAGAGATGCAGCCAAGAGGCCCATGATCACTCTGGATGAACTGCAGAGATCTACAGCTGAGGTGGGAGACTCTGTCCATAGGACAACAATCAGTCGTATATTGCACAAATCTGGCCTTTATGGAAGAGTGGCAAGAAGAAAGCCATTTCTTAAAGATATCCATAAAAAGTGTCGTTTAAAGTTTGCCAAAAGCCACCTGGGAGACACACCAAACATGTGGAAGAAGGTGCTCTGGTCAGATGAAACCAAAACTGAACATTTTGGCAACAATGCAAAACGTTATGTTTGGCGTAAAAGCAACACAGCTGAACACACCATCCCCACTGTCAAACATGGTGGTGGCAGCATCATGGTTTGGGCCTGCTTTTCTTCAGCAGGGACAGGGAAGATGGTTAAAATTGATGGGAAGATGGATGGAGCGAAATACAGGACCATTCTGGAAGAAAACCTGATGGAGTCTGCAAAAGACCTGAGACTGGGACGGAGATTTGTCTTCCAACAAGACAATGATCCAAAACATAAAGCAAAGTCTACAATGGAATGGTTCAAAAATAAACATATCCAGGTGTTAGAATGGCCAAGTCAAAGTCCAGACCTGAATCCAATCGAGAATCTGTGGAAAGAACTGAAAACTGCTGTTCACAAATGCTCTCCATCCAACCTCACTGAGCTCGAGCTGTTTTGCAAGGAGGAATGGGAAAAAATTTCAGTCTCTCGATGTGCAAAACTGATAGAGACATACCCCAAGCGACTTACAGCTGTAATCGCAGCAAAAGGTGGCGCTACAAAGTATTAACTTAAGGGGGCTGAATAATTTTGCACGCCCAATTTTTCAGTTTTTGATTTGTTAAAAAAGTTTGAAATATCCAATAAATGTCGTTCCACTTCATGATTGTGTCCCACTTATTGTTGATTCTTCACAAAAAAATACAGTTTTATATCTTTATGTTTGAAGCCTGAAATGTGGCAAAAGGTCGCAAAGTTCAAGGGGGCCGAATACTTTCGCAAGGCACTGTATATATGTGTTAGTAATAAGTTTGTGCTACAGGATGATTTTTTCCCCCTTTTAAATACGTTTTATATCATCAGCTTAATCTGAGGCGATGGGGTTCAAATACTTAAAAAATCGATTCAAATACTTTATCTCTGTCTGGTTGAGCTTGCCTGGCTTAAAAACATATAGAGAAGTGGAAAAAACTACAAACGCTTTGACTTGATTTTTAGTATTTGAAACCCAGGTCTGTGTTCTACTACAGCTATCATTTAGCATTACTTACTATATTTTATTAAATTAAAGATGAATATTGTGTTATTCAATAGACTATAGTTGACATGATGTGCTAAGTTAATTAGGCAAACATGATACTGATCGACAGTATGTCGAATCATGACAAGGTCTTAATGAAATTGACAGTGATGATACAGAGCAGTGTTTTCCAAACTATGGGTCAGAACCCACTAGCAGGTTGCGGCAAGGTGTCTAGATGGGTCACGGGATGACATATCTTGTCCATTTTACAAATAATTTGATTATTATACAGTCAATTCCATACAAATTGGCCAGAAGCTCGTACGCAAATCTTCATAAGGTTAGTTAGGGGGAAATTATTATTATTATTATTATTATTTTTTTTTTTTACATTCGCTTACACACTGAAAGTGGTACTTGAGGCACACTCAGTGAACTCATTAATTCATGCACCTAATCTTCAGACCAAGTCTGCAAAACTGTAAGCACATTATCTGCTTTACACTCAGTTTGCAATTGTAAAACACACTTTTTGCAAAACACAAAAACAAAAACATTGTACACATCATTTAAAACTAACAGGTCTTGTGTTTGGAAAACACTGCATGTACATGTGAGTGTTATGACAAAAGACACAAGATAGTAGTGTATTACATTTGTCACATGTGTGTGTAGTTGGCGTGTATAAGAGCTAATCATTTGATGGTTTGTGTGTAGTGTTTTGATGCAAAAACACAATTTTGAGAAGAGTTTAAATGGTTTTTAATTACGTGTTTGGTTTTGCAAGAGATGTGTGACGTTTTGCATGTTGTGTGTGTGTTTTGGGGTTTTGTGTGTAGATTCTAGAGAAAATGAGCCATAGTTTCAGAAATCATGTGTAAGCAATTGTCAAAAACTGTAATCAATGTTTAACTCATATAATTTTTTTTATGTATGATTTTTCACAGCGCAATCCTTACGGTGAGTCACGAAGCAAAACGTTTGATAACGCCTGCTGTAGAGTACAACAGTAAGTTCATTTTTCAGGCAATTACTATTAAGAACTACAAGAGTGAACTTTGACCATAAGAGCTGGCCAGTAAGAAGAGCTATGTACAGTCAGTGTAACAAATCAGATTAGAATCCATC
Organism: Oncorhynchus clarkii lewisi; assembly: GCF_045791955.1. Taxonomy (NCBI): domain Eukaryota; kingdom Metazoa; phylum Chordata; class Actinopteri; order Salmoniformes; family Salmonidae; genus Oncorhynchus; species Oncorhynchus clarkii. The sequence continues at coordinate 335,900 of NC_092176.1, read as the reverse complement.
ACCTTAGCACGCGGGCGCACACACACAGCTGTTCTACCTATCTAAGGGCAAGCCATTCACAACATGCCTGGCAAGGAGACTGCAGCAACCAACATGCACTTGCAATATAAAACCCTAACAGACACATCAGAGCTACAGGTGGGGGAGATGGATAATGGTTACTGGTTGTTGAAGTCATAAATGATGTGGTTGTTTACTGTTATAGACCAGTAGAGTGAGCTTGTGAAGAGCCAGGGAGCTGTGTGAGGTCACACTCAACAAAGAGAAGAGCTGACTTGAGCCTAGAGTGGGAGAGACAAATCGATAAAGATTAAAGGGGAAGTTCCGTATTTTACAACTTCATGTTAGATGCTTCATCACCCTGAAAGTAGTCTTTAAGGGCAGCTGAGCTAAAAAAAAAAAACTTCTCTGGTTGAAAATGGCCTATGTTGCATCAATATTAGTCAGAAACATTGATTCTATTGTAAGAATTTTTTTTTTTAAACTACAAATGCATCCAACAAAGCTTGATGTAGCCATGCTAGAAATATGGGACCAAAAACCTTTGAATACTTTATTTATAATAATCTTTAGGTGTATCAATAATTTGGACCCCTACCTTTTTGAGAAAAAAAGTGTTTGAATTATTTATTTTGATAAAGTCATTATTGCTCATCTTTATCAAGGGTGTCAATAATTTCGGACCCCACTATAACAAACATAACACACCCACAAGACACATATTTCATTTTTCTTAATGAGCAGCAGAAAAGCCCAGGAAAAATCAGTGAGTTCAGCTGCCCTTAAAAAACATTGCATGGTTTCCCTTATCACTTCCATTGATTGTTAGCTAGCTGTGGCTAAAGTTAGTTGAAGTTTATCATATATGCATAGTCACCATAACTATGCACTCATGTACATACTACCTCAATTGGGCCGACCAACCACTGCTCCCACCCACACATTGGCTAACCGGGCTATCTGCATTGTGTCCCACCACCCGCCAACCCCTCTTTTACGCTACTGCTACTCTCTGTTCATCATATATGCATAGTCACTTTAACCATATCTACATGTACATACTACCTCAATCAGCCCGACTATATAGCCTGTCTTTTTATTTGTTTGTTTTTATTTCTTTACCTACCTATTGTTCACCTAATGCCTTTTTTGCACTATTGGTTAGAGCCTGTAAGTAAGCATTTCACCATAAGGTCTACTACACCTGTTGTATTCGGCGCAAGTGACAAGTACACTTTGATTTGATTTGAAGTTGCTGTTTAAAGAAAAACAAAACATTGATTACAGTTTCTCTTGGCCCATAGACTACTTTCAGGGTGAGGAATGTTGTAACTTCTTGTAAAAGAAACACTAATGAAACGCTGCTCTTCATAAACTAATCTTGGTTTTATTTAAGTTAACCGGAGCCGTAAAAATCTTTGAGGTGGAATCTTCCAGACTCCTACTGAGGTGTGTAGGCTGCATGTTCACAGTTGAAATTACATCATTTTTAACTGCTTTAAAAATGAATTGCATTTTGGTGACTTACCTAATTGTGTTGAATGAATTAACGTATTGACCAAGGGAGTGAGATCTATGGAAGTTGGATCAATATACTCTGCCGGGATTTCTGGGAAGGCAGGAAGAACAATATTGTTAATGTGAGTAGATACAGTTTACTTATGAAACTCCAATATGGCAATGCCCAAAATGTATCACAGATTAAACTGTATTGCATGTTCATTGCTTTTCTGAAGCAAAACAAGACCAAATGTCTTTAAAGTAAACCACTTTATAAGTATGTAATAGTAGTGAAAAATCAACCAATATGTGAACCCTAAAAAAAAGTCTGACCAATAATTTTAACTTTACTGTTTTAAAATTGTTCCAGAGATCAACTATTTCGGTGATGCTTTTTTAAAATTGTACATCATTATGGTGTCATATTATTGTCATAATGTCACTGACTTTCCTAGTTAAATTAAGGTTAAATAAAAGCATTTAAGAAAATAAATGTGGGTGTGTAACAAATGTCATGTCATAACAACTACCATAGCTGTTTCTGATGCATAGCAAATAAGCCATGTCACTTGACATTCAGTGATACAAGATGTCATGACATCTTATGACATTTGTTTTGTCATGTTTATAACAATATTAAGATGAACAGTTCAAATAATTTGTATTTTATTTAGTATACACATCAGAACATGATGGAGGCTTGTTTTTGGAAGTGCACGGTACCTGTCGATGCTAGAAGATCCCTCTTATATATTTCCTCCTGGTTGCCATGTCTTTGAGCTGCATGTACATGATATGCAAAGTAAAATCTGATCATTACATCACCGAGCTGTCTGTTTAAACTAATAGCACACACTTCGGACACCCATGCATACACCACAAGACATGCCACTAGAGGTCTCTTCACAGTCCCCAAGTCCAGAACAGGCTATGGGAGATGCACAGTACTACGTAGAGCCATGGCTACATATCAACATTATAGTTTTAACCATGTTTTGAGGCTATGCACTGTTAGTTTGTTTACATTTACTTTGTTTACAACATTGGAGTAAAACAAGCTTATATTTTGGGTTCTGATGGGGTACGACAGTTGCGATAAGCTCATGAGGCATTTCTAAGTTATATTCTTTAAGAATCAATTTGAACATATAATTAATTTACAAGTAAAAAATGTATGTAGTTACTGCAGATTGCCCCTTTTCATTTTCTCGCAATAAAAGTCTCATGTCAAAGTGAAATATAATCTTGAAATAATATTATCATCTTCATTTTCCATTCATAATTTACATGATTGACAATGACAACAGCAATGTTACAATATCTAACATGAAAAAATGACCTTACTGCTAAGAATACTGTAAACATGTTGAGTGGCAAGAATAACAAAACAACAAGGCCATCTAGATGGAATTCAAGGTATAGGATTAGAGTTCAGTTATACTTCTCTTCTATCACCTACCTATATGAAAGAAGACTAGGAGGAGCAGAATAGCTACACATGTCCTGAGACACAGCTTTGAGTGTTTCCTTGATGCCCAAAAGCCTGCCATCATATGTGAACACCCCACTACAAAAACACAAAACAAGACATGCTAGAGCTGCTTACAGGGCATCTCAACCTAAAGTTAAATGGCTTACCTCATCAAGGGTATATTGTTATGCAAAACCAACATTTTTCCATGTATCACAACATTATGATGTCACAGGAAGATTTTTTCCCCCTCCTCCCCATTGCAGTCAGTGATATTCAACTCTCATAAGAACGAGATAAAGCTCCATTTTGGGAAACAAAACAGATTATATAGCGATACAAAAAAGTAGTCAATGGTTATTTTTTACAACTGCTACAGATACTAAATAAACTAATCTCGTCCCCAGGCTCAATTCAACAGAGAGAGCGACAGCTGGTAGACATTATACATAAACCCCCAAAATATTTTTTCTCGCTACAAGAGTGTCAGTGACATTGGCTTAAGTGATGTAATGTGTTAGAGGTTAATTTCCCAAAGACGTTGTAGTTATGTGGTATGTTATTTCTCTGTCCATAATCATGAGGCACAGTTATAAATTGGTATTTGTCGCACAGTTTTCTGTGGGTAAACAAACAAATGTGTCAAATGAAGCCCTTTGCTGCTTTATAAGTGACATCAGTCATGGTTCTTATTATAAACCACTGGAGAGAATGCTCAATGTCCTTGTACATCTTTGTAATCACAGATTTTCAAGGCGGTAACAGCAATGAAACAAAACTGAGGGACACACGTTATACTAGTAAAACTGTTGTATTTTAATAGCCTTCTTAGTTTTTATTGATACATACAATATATTAAATACTTCTAATATTCAAAATAATAGATGTCTCTAAATCCCCAAAACATGTCACTACAACTCTACATATCACCACCGGGACAAGACAATTTGCTTAAACTAAGCACTTTAAATAATGCATAAACATAATGTTTTGTAGTTTAACAGACTTGCATTATGTTTTATCATTGATAAAAAGCTCAATATAAACAAAAACATGTATGATGTGTAACTATTTGTCATTAAAAAAAAAAAATCTCCATGGTTGCAAAGACAAGGCAAATGCCACCGCAATTCAAGAACGACTCACACCCCATGTCCCAGCCAGGGGCATAAAGAGAAATATAAGATGAAAACAACCTTGATTTTCATGATCCATGGTTAAACAACAATTTTTCAGCTGGAGTTGATTTTTTTCTAGTATCATAATTTTTTAAACACGTCCCATCATTTCTAGTCTCTCTTAACAACATAAAGATCTTACCTCTGAATCCTGAGCCTGAATTCAGCCACACAAGTCACCCAACAACATCCAACTCCAATGGACATGTAAATAGCTGTAATAAACTGCTGGCATGTCATATGAGATCCGGTGGTGGCGGTGGGAAGAGGAGTTTGAATAGGAGTCTTTAATGATGGTGGAACGGTGGGCACTCCGGTTACGGTAGCACTCACCGGTAATTAACAGATGGTCGAAATAAACCTTGGGTGCTATGGGACATGGGTGAGGGCCTGGGAAAGACTTCTCATGGGAGAAGCCCAGGTAGCTTACTGCCTTGTAAAAGTTTCTGTCATGCAGTACTCAAACTATTTACCGCAAAAAGCAGTGCAAATTGATAACACCTCAGTTAAACCTGATGTTGAACCTTTGCTTAACAAGTAACATACACAGAACAAAAATATAAACACAACATAACAACATGAGCTGAAATAAAAATCCCAGACATTTTCCATACGCACAAAAACCTTTTGTGCACAAATTTGTTTTACATCCCTGTTTGTGAGCATTTTTCCTTTGCCAATATAATTAATCCACCTGACACGTGTGGTATATCAAAACTAAAAGACCATTACAGAGGTACACCTTCCCAGATAGCCAAAAATATCCCCCTGCTTGCTATTTTCCGCTAGTGCTATGCCCAAGGCTGTACCGCCAATGGGCGAGTGGTTTGCAGTTCAAGACATGATTTGCATCTCTGGCAGGTAACCCCCATTCAGAGAACTGCTATTAGCCCTCGGCAGACCGATTTTGCATTTCTGGCGGACAGCTATAATAAGCCCTAGGCAAGCCATTTAGCCATTATTTAGAATTTCTCTAATCTCAAATCAGCTTGCCAGCTTCCAGCTAGCCACAGCCAGCCAGAGGCTGTAAACTTTTTGTTTTTTTATAAATACTTTACATTTGTTGTGATTTTAATTCAATGTAATTTTTTGGGCCAATTTAAAAACACAATACAACCACACGTGGACCAAATCCGTTTACAATCACTGCTGATGACACAAAAATAGTTTCATTTCCAGTTTTAGTGGATCAGTGCTATATTGCTTATGCCCAAAAAAAGCCTACATTTTTACCATTCATTTAATAGAAGCTACTATATATTTCAGGTTCCTTCTAGCAATAAATGACACTCACTAAACCGCCTCACCCACTTGAAGAAAAGTGTTGATCACAATGGCCATTAGGTGGCAGCACCTCTTAAATCCCCTAGAAGAAGCGGAAAAGTCTCAACAGGTTCTTCGCAGCTACCATCCTCCATTGTCGTCACTAGTTACTACAGCCACAAAGTCATAAAACCTGCCATTTCAAAAAAAAAAATATTTTAATAAATCAATATCAGTCAATCTTTTTTTTCAGTGATTATTTTTTTCCATCAACCATTCCATCGCATCTTGAACTTCTTACCGGCCCGGCACTAGGACGGGGGAGGCTGCTGTGGCTGTAGAGGCAGAGGCAGAGGCGGCTGCATGTGCAGTGCTGCCAACTTAGCGACTTTGTCGCTATATTTAGCGATTATTCAGACCACTCTAGTGACATATTTTCAAAAAGCGACTAGCGACAAATCTAGCGACTTCTTCTGGTGTTATTGGAGACTTTTGGAGACTCTGACATGAAAGCACGTATTGTTCTTACTCTTCTCAATGAGCAGCGGGTGCTTTGTCCCAAAGCACTCACAGGCAGCAGAGCAGTCCCTCCCAGCTGCAATCAGAGCAGGAGATGCTCATCCGTCCGCGTCAAGACTGCAAATGAATCACGCATGCAGGAAGCCGCCGCTGGCTGATCCCACCCTGGCTTACATTAAAAAAAAAACAATTAACCTGAATTAGGGCCAGACTAGTTACCATAATTTTCTCACATTGCCATTGACAGTTTTTTCTATTGTCTCTTTTTGGTCCATTTAGATTGTTAATGTAGATTGTATGCAAAAAAAAATGTTAAAAATGTTATGGTTAAAAATGTTAATGTTTTACTGTAACTTGTTGTAGGCTCCTAAGTGGACCATAAGGTTAAAAACCAAACCAAATTAAGAATAAATAAATAAATAATAAAGTATAAAAAAAATTAAAAAATAAGTAACTCCGCCAGAGTGTCTCTTTTGGGTCACTTTTGCCAGTCCCAAGCCCGGATAAAGGAGGAGGGTTGGAATTGTGACATAAAAAAAAAACAAGAATCAACAGAAGAAAGTCCATTTCTAGTTCTAAACATATTTAGGGTGTTTTTTACTCACTTTCTGTCTCACCCATGTTAGTGTTTAAATACTGGAGAGTTGGGACCAAATCACGGACGCTGGACAGAGTGGATTTCAGTTGTAACAAAAGACAGTTTTAATGAGTCAAAGATATCCTGTCCCGCAGTTTTACGTGCACGGATCTAGTTCACATAACTCAGCAAGGAGTCAGGTGAAAAAGAGACCTTATACATAGGTTACATTAATTTTTATACATAGAATAAAGTAGGTGGAGTCTTGTCGTTTCGGTCTTCTTGACTGGTCGGAGGGTTGGAGGCGGGCCTTGCTCTAGCCAGAGCGGGCCCCATTGGTGCACAGCAAAAGTCCTTTGCTCTTGGGACCGGCCAGTAGAGGGAGATGAGATGTGTGTTTATACAAGGAGATATTTGTGTGTCTGGAAATCTGATACAGGAGAGCAGAGGGGGTTGTGAAAGAAGAGAACAGAGGGGGTCAGTCTTATGGCTGGGTGTATGTGTTCTTACGATGGAATGTCTTTGTTTATATGAGCTATGTGTATGAATATTTATATAACAAATCCCCCTCTTCACATCTATTAGACGTGAAAACTATAGTGCAATGGTGGTGGTTGCATTCGTGGGTATACATAAGGTGGTGCTTCTAACCTTGTCTGGTGTGCATGGTGGGTCTGTAAGTGTAGTGCTACGTTTGGGACGGGAGTGATTGGAGGGAGTGATATCAGGAACGGAGTTAGGGACATGTGTAGGGGTTGGTGTACGTGATGTGGCAGGGTGAAATAGTTGTTCAATTAACCATGTGAAAGTCCTAGGGTTACTCCAAATATCAGTAGGAATATCACAAATAAGGGACCAGATATCCCTAACTGGGCGAGGTTCCCTTCTCAGGGGAGGCGGAGTTTGATGCCGCATCACCTGAGGAAGGAGTGTCTTCATTTGGAATCGAATTTAGGCCGCTCAAATCAGCTCTGACTTCAGTCAGTGTTCTAGAAGGAATTGGGGCTGGGGTGCAATGTGTAAGGTGGTGCCAAGGTGCGCCTGATTTACCTTTGACCTGGACTGAGTGTGAAGTAACCTCCTTCACTTCGTACGGTCCAGTCCAGCTGGGTTCCAGCCACTTTCTCTTGTGGACTTTAACCCTCACCCAGTCACCAACCTTTACCTTCAGTAGTGGCGTGTCCCCCGGCAGCTCCCCCTCCTGGACCTTGTGAACCTGGGTAGAGAGTGCTGCAGAGAGAACCGTCAGTTTTTTCACATAATTAGACATTACAATTTGTTGTACATCAAGGGCGGGCATATGACCTCACTCCCTTGGTGGACCATGCATGACTCTACCAGTCATTATCCCATGAGGCACATACTTTAGCCATCTTAGCTTTTGGTTTGACGTTCCACCAGATTTTGGGATTGGGGCCTGTACACAGATCCAAATCTGTGGGTTATGCCAAATCTTTCTTCCACCTGTCTCAGGTGTTAGTTACTGTAATGTGAGCCATTTGTCAAATTTGATTTGTCTTGGGATGCCATACCTGGGTATTAGTTTGGTTTGTAGCCACTTAAAGACTGACCTAGCATCCTCCCCTTTCGGGGCCCATGTCGGTGTAGTCTATACTAATGTCCTGAAAACATGCATTAGGTACTAAGTATGAGCCCATTGGTGTTCGATGTGGTTTCTTAGGGTTGTGTCTGTCACAAACATTGCATTTGTCAAAAAAATAAATCATTGTCATAAAATAAGTCAGTCATATTTTTTATGGAAGCAAATATAAGTGATTATAACGTCATAATGAGTCATGCAAAAACATGTACAGTTGACGGGAATATGTTAGTTAATGTAAGACAAACGATTATGCATTTTTTTAATCATTAAGTTCATTTACCAAAATCGCAATTTAGCAAGCTAGCTGACTAGCTAACATTAGCCAGCTATATTAGCTGGCTAGCTTTTTGGGTGTTGTGACATGAGAATGAAATTGTAATTCTGTTTTTTTATGTTTTAGGGACTCCTGAAACAACCAGCAAACCAGGCTGTCATCTTGTGAAACAGTGGATGTAAAGAATCTAGCTAGCTAAAGCATTTACTGCAAATTGAATGTACACATTTTTAAGCTTGCCTTGCTTATAATTACTATGCAATGCAGATAGATGAAATAACGGAGCTAGCTATGTACTTGCTTATTGTGCAGTGGAGGATAAAAATACCTGTATGCCTATGGCTGTGTAGCTAGCCATCTAGCCGATCTGTGTATGGACCCAAACGTTTGGTATACATGTTAGTTAGAACCTCAGCTATCATTGCCAGTTGTATCAACTTCAAAACAGTCAATGACATGAATGAAGCATATGGATTGAGTAGAATATAATATAACTTTGCACCAAGGATGCAAGTCGTATATACATGTAGTTATTACCTGCATTAAAATCCCCACATTGTGGCCTGAACATTTAATATATTCACTGATCATGTACTCTACCTTGGCAAATAAAGGTGCAGTTCAGATATGAATGTCTTTGAGATTATTTTTCACTCCTGGCATTGGACATGACTATCAAATTCCAGACTTTGAATGATGTGTCTGCATGTATGTATTACAATTATGCACTTCAACAGAGTTTACCAATCTTGGTCCTGGGACATCAATGGTTACACATTGTAACTAATAGACTAGAAACAGGATTTAACTAGTTAATAGAACTAATAGGAGCTGGCAGGGTTAAAAGTGCACTAAAATAAGGCCTGTTTTTCGCAATTACTTCAAAACGGTGGCAAGCATCTGGGAAATATGGTCATATTATGAAACTGGACTCCACAGCGGATGCAATGAACTAGTTTTTTTTTTATCAGAAAATAATGTTGTTAAAGATTTAATGTGTCCAGCTTACTATCTACACGGATTTCAGTGTATCAGAGCGCAGATTAATTAATTTACAGGCGCTCAACACCTGTTGAGTATAGCTGGTGTCAGCAAATGTCAGAAAAAAAGTGTAATTAAATTGTTTCCAACAGCACATTTACAGTCACCAACGCTCTGGTTAACACTAAAACTGCCTTACCGCCTCTGCCAGGGTGAGTAAAATGGTCAGAGTGGTCTCATTTGTGTCTGGAAGTAGCTAGCAAGCTAGCCAACGTTAGCTTGGGTGCTTGACTGCCGTTGGCCAGAACGCTCAAATCAACCCTACTCCTCCGCACGAACGTCCAGTGTACGTTCCCAGAGCGAAACGGTCTGAATTTACAAACTGACAATCTAACAATGCTCTGAATTTATGAGCGTCACGTTGTACAGCGCCATATTTTCTGTTCCATCCTAACATCAACCCAGAGAGTTTTTCATTTTTTTATGGAATAGAAACACCATAATATTAATCAAATTAATTAAGAAAGTAACGTTACCAGTCAAAAGTTTGGACACACCTACTCATTCCCGGATTTTTCTTTATTTTTACTATTTTCTATTTTCTATGTTCTATTTTCACTCACATGGACTTACAGAAGACCAAAGTCGCATCTCGATTCTCTCCTTTGCTTTGAGACAAGACACTACTGGTGTGTTGTTGGAAGACCTGCTGACACTTTCACAGTTACATTTTGCTGGGACAAGTGCAGTTCCAGAGAAGCCACTAACTGGCATTGTAGATCAACTTCAACGTCATTATTACTGCAGAGTATGTGTGAAGTACCTTGGCAATTCACAAACTAAATAATGGGTATCAAGGTAAAACCCAGATGCAGACCGTGTTGAAGTAACATTGTTTATTACAGCAACAGGGTACAGGACGACAGGCAGGGTCAGGTCAGGCAGAGGTCGGTAAATCCAGAGGTGGGACAAAGATACAGGATGGCAGACAGACTCAGGGTCAGGCGGGCGTGTACAGGGTCAGGACAGGCAAGGGTCAAAAACCAGGAGAACGAGAAAAGAGAGACTGGGGAAAAGCAGGAGCTGACACAAAAATGCTGGTTGTCTTGACAAACAAGACGAACTGGCACTATCAAACAGAACACAGGTATAAATACAAAGGGGATAATGGGGAAGATGGGCGACACCTGGAGGGGTGTGGAGACGAGCACAAAGACAGGTGAAACAGATCAGGGTGTGACAGAAGGCCACTGTGCTCTTGGGGACCTTCAATGCTGCAGACATTTTTTGGTACCCTTCCCCAGATCTATGCCTCAACACAATCCTGTCTTGGAGCTCTACGGACAATTCCTTTGACCTCATGGCTTGGATTTTGCTCTGACATGCACTGTCAACTGTGCCTTTCCAAACGATGTCCAAAATCAATTGAATTTACCACAGGTGGACTCCAATCAAGTTGTAGAAACATCTCAAGGATGATCAATGGAAACAGGATGCACCTGAGCTTAATTTCAAGTCTTATAGCAATGGGTCTGAATATTTATGTTAAGTTATTTCTGTTTTTCATTTTGAATACATTTTCAAAAATGTCTAAAAACCTGCTTTGTCTTTATGGGGTAGTGTTTCAATTGATGAGGAAATGCGGAAAAAGAGGTCTGAATACTTTCCGAATACATTACATTTCCGAGTACATTGCACGTCAACCCCTTTTGACATCATCCTCCTCGCAGACACCCACTGGAGTCATAGCGACAATGTAACTGGTGTATTTCAAACATGCATATCCTGTGTGCCAGAAGAGAGCCTATGCCCTCTCAGCCAAATCACATGCATTGCCTCAGGGAGAAACTCAGGTCTCAGGTAAGGTTACTCATAACACAACCATGGTCACCGATCGATCCACCCTCATTACCCATTAAGTTTCAGAATGTTTACATATTTACACTGTGATTCAACAATGGTTTTGATAGATTGCCTTGAATTACATTGCTTAAGAGTGATCAAGATTACTTCCCAAGCAAAGTACATTTTTGGTCCCTTCAGCTGTAGAAGGTTGTAGCTCAGCCTCTGAATGTAAAAAAAACGAAACAATAATATCCCCAAATGCATCGGAGTCATGTCTTTCCAGGGTATTTTACAGGTTGTTTCTAGCATAAAGCATCACGGACCGAAGCGTTATGGATAGGTTTTTAACTTAACAGCCCTTCAGTGTGGTAAGCTATTAAAGAGTGCATAGTGGGTGGCGGAATTGACCATGTATACCAGTCTACAGCCTAATTTTGTCTGTCAAACAGGTAGGCCTACCTCTTATTTCTTAAATAGGAAGAAACAGGCTCCAAAACAAAGCCCTCTTGTTGTTAGTAAAGTGTAATTAAAATGAAGATGTTGAATTATGCCTACTCTAATTTGCCTACTTCCAGTACCGTCAGCTGTCCATTTCTGATTGATTGTGCCAAGGCTGCTGCTTCAAGTTTCAATGAATCTGGCTCATTGTGAGGTCAACTCTGATAAATAGGACTACATCATGGGCAAGGAACATATTGTTTTTAATAAAATCAATAATAGTAGTAGCAAGCTATCAAAGTTGACCTCTGGTCCTCCTTCTCATCTTCAAGCTCTCCTTCTCAAACAGAACATAGGTTATATAGGTTAGTCCTCGTGCAAGGTGAGCTAATAAAAAAATCAGAGGCAGCCTTTGACTCTCCTCCTGAACTGCAGCCATAGGCCTACACAGCACAACTACTGGTTAGGCAGCACACAAAACAGTTTTTGATCAGTAAGAGCAGAGAAGGCTGGGGCTCACGGTTGAAATTTGCATTGCAGTGTGTAATGCAGCCTAGTTTTATTTACACCATTTCAGCAGCTATCTTAGAAATATAACATTGCTCTGTGCTTCTTGCGACCATGCACTTTGTAGCCTATAGCCTATACGCTGCGGATCATTTGATTGAGACCACACAAAATAGCCTAAAGGAGAAACTTGATATTGCGCACCCAGCGGAGAATCAGAGATGAGGGGCACAAATCGATATATAGCCTACTAGGCAACTACAGTGCTTTCAGAAAGTATTCATACCCCTTGAAAAGGTGAAAAATCTGTCAATGTCCCCTTGAGCAACGCACTTGACTTAACTTTACTTGCTCGAGGGTTGCTGTTAACAATGGCTGATCCTGGATGTGACCTCAGGGGGAGCTGGGATATGCAAAATACACATTTCCAATTCAAACAAGCTTATACAGTACCTTCAGAAAGTACTCATACCCCTTGAATTAGTCCACATTTTGTTCTGTTACACCCTGAATTCAAAATGGATTACATTTTTTTTATCTCACCCATCTACACACAATACCCCATAATGTCAAACTGAAAACATGTTTTTAGACATTTTTACAAATGTATTGAAAATACAAGGTCTCACAACCTTGAATCAATGTTAGAATCACCTGTGGAAGTGATTACAGCTGTGAGTCTATAAGAGCCTTGCACACCTGGATTGTACAATATTTGCACATTATTATTTTTAAAACTCTTCAAGCTGTCATTGCTAGACAGCCATTTTCAAGTCTTGCCGTATATTTTCAAGCCGATTTAAGGCCATTCAGGAACATTCAATGTCATCTCGGTAAGCAACTTCAGTGTATATTTGTCCTTGTGCGTTAGGTTATTGCTAAATGGTAAATTTGCCTCCCATTGTCTGTTGGAAAGCAGATTGAGCCAGGTTTTCCTCTACGATTTTGCCTGTGGTTAGCTCTATTACGTTTTATTTTTATCCTAAAAAAAACTCCTTAGTCCTTGCCGATGACAAGCATACCGATAACATGATGCAGCCAACCACCATACTTGAAAATATGAAGAGTGGTACACAGGGATGTGTTGTATTGGATTTGCACCAAACATAACACTTTGTTTTCAGGACATAGTTAATTTATTTGCCACATTTTTTTAAGTTTTACTTTAGTGCCTTGTTGCACACAGGATGCATGTTTGGGGATATTTGCTATTCTGTAAAGGCTTCCTTCTTTTCATTTAGGTCACTATTGTGGAGTAACTACAATGTTGTTGATCCATCTTTAGTTTTATCCTATCACAGCCATTAAACTCTGTTTTAAAGTCACCATTTCCTACCTCTCTGGCAACTGAGTTGGAAGGCCGCCTGTATCTTTGTAGTGACTGGGTGTTTTGATACACCACACAAAGTGTAATGGATGACTTCACCATGCTCAAAGGGATATTCAATGTCTGCTTTTAGGTAGGTGAATTTCTTTGTGAGACATTGGAAAACCTCCCTAGTCTTTGTGGTTGAATCTGTATTTGAAATTCACTGCTCGACTGAGGGACTGTACTAATAATTGTGTGGGGTACAGAGATGTGGTAGTCATTCAAAAATCATGTTAAACCCCATTATTGCACACATAGTCCATGCAACTTATTATACTGAACAAAACATAAATGCCTTAAATCGACATCCACATCTTCGGCAATCTTTACCTTATCAGCTCGGGGATTAGATCCAACAAACTTGGTAGAGAAATGAAGGTTCAATTCTCTGGCAACAGCTCTGATGGACATTCCTGCAGTAAGCCTGCCAATTGTGTGCTCCGTCAAAACTTGAGACATATGTGGCATTGTGTTGTGTGACAAAACTGAATATTTTAGTGTCCTTTTATTGTCCACAGCACAACCCAGTTAGCAATGAGCAATTGGGAGGCCGGCGTCCCTCCAGAGTGGTTGCGCGCTGTGTTACAGTTTTTTTGCCCATCGCCTCATTCATGGGGTGCCCGCGATATGCCTCTTGTCAAGCGGGGGTCGTGCTCCTGCCATTCACATGCTGTTTTCTTTACGCCACCCAACTGCCCGTGACCCGCCCGGTGACACTACAGCTGCTAGTGAGGGGCATGACACGTTTTCAGCATCATGCCAGTAGCATGCCTACGCCCTATCGCCACTTATTTTCAATGTACCGTACTAATGTTAATTTGGAATAGTACTGTAAAATATTGTATGCAAAGAAAATACACTATATATCACGCTTCACCATGTGGACATGACTATTTCAGCCACACCCGTTGCTGACAGGTGTATATAATCGAGCACACAGACATGCAATCTCCATAGACAAACATTGACAGTAGAATGGCCTTACTGAAAAGTTCAGTGACTTTCAACGTGGCACTGTCATAGGATGCCATCTTTCCAACAAGTAAACTAGTAAAATTTCGGTCCTGCTAGAGCTGCCTCGGTCAACTGTAAGGGTTATTATTGTGAAGTAGAAACATCTAGGAACAACAACGGCTCAGCCGCGAAGTGGTAGGCAATACAAGCGCAAAGAACGGTACCGACGAGTGCTGAAGCACGCACCGTGTAAAAATCGTCTGTCCTCGAGTTCCAAACTGCCTCTGGAAGCAATTTCAGCACAATAACTCTTCTTTGGGAGCTTCATGAAATGGGTTACCATGGCAGAGCAGCCGCACATAAACCTAAGATCACCATGCACAATGCCAAGCGTTGTCTGGAGTGGTGTAAAGCTCGCTGCCATTGGACTCTGGAGCAGTGGAAACGCATTCTCTGGAGTGACGAATCACGCTTCACCATCTGGCAGTCCGACAGACGACTGTGGGTTTGACGGTGCCAGGAGAACGCTACCTGCCCAAATGCTAAGTGCCAACTGTAAAGTTTGGTGGAGGAGGAATAATGGTCTGGGCTTGTTTTTCATGGTTCGGGTTAGGTCCCTTAGTTCCAATAAAGGGAAATCTTAATGCTACAGCATACAATGGCATTCTGGACGATTCTGTGCTTCCAACTTTCTGGCAACAGTTTGGGAAAGGTCCTTTCCTGTTTCAGCATGACAATGCCCTTGTGCACAAAGCGAGGTCCATACAGAAATGGTTTGTAACCACTTGACTGGCCTGCACAGAACCCTAACCTCAACCCCATCGAACACCTTTGGGATGAATTGGAACGCCGACAGAATGGAAGCAAGTTCCTACAGCAATGTTCCAACATCTAGTGGGAACGCCTTCCCAGAAGAGGGGATGCTGTTATAACAGCAAAGGGGGGACCAAGACCATGATTTTGGAATGAGATGTTCGACGAGCAGGTGTTCACATACTTTTGGTCATACAGTGTATATCAGATAACAAGGGCAGTCCTGGTGTTGTCTGTTCACACTGCTATGCTTTATATTGGCCAGGTCGCAGTTGCAAATGAGAACTTGTTCTCAACAAGCCTACCTGGTTAAATAAAGATGAAAAAAAATCTAATAAAAATACTAGTGACTACAAATAATATCATGTACTTGCAGGCTTCTCACACAGTGCAACAGTGTCATAGTAATAAAATAAGTAACAGTGTAAATATAACATACTAATAAAAAGCCTAAATCAAGTACAAGAAGCATGCAGATAAAATATAAGATAAACGAAAATAAGATATATATTTTTAAATCCTATAGGGATATAGTAGGCTATGGAAATTGTTTGTCCATGTGTACAGTGCGTGAAATAAGTAAAGTGCACGTACAGCATATAATTTATATGAAAGAGAGTACAATACTGTGAAAGAGTACATGGAGAGTACAAAACATTAAGAACACCTTCCTAACATTGAGTTGCAGCTTCAATTCGTCGGGGCGTGGACTCTACAAGGTGTCGAAAATGTTCCACAGGGATACCAGCCCATGTTGAGGCCAATGCTTCCCACAGTTCTGTCAAGTTGGCTGGATGTCTTTTGGGTGGTGGACCAATCTTGAAATAAAACAGGAAACAAAACCGATTATAGTGTGTACAGAATACACATAAATGTGTGGGGTGCAGTAGTCAGTCCGGGGTTCAGATTTTGGAACAGTCTTGTTGCTTGGGGGTAGAGTCTGGCTTTGAGACAGGTTGTCTGAAATTTGATGTTGACTACATGGAACTCTATTCCACATCAAGTAACTCATGTAAGCAGTAAAATTGGACTTAAAAATAATAAAAATACACCGTATGGAACAGCGGGACTGTGAAGCAACATAAACATAGGCACAAACACCTGCATACAAACAGACTATAACATACGCACTATACACACACGTACACATGGATTTTGTGTTGTAGTTATGTGGTAGTAGAGTAGGGGCCTTAGGGCACGCACTTCATGTGTTTTAAAATCTGTTGTGAATGTATTGTAACGTTTTTAAAACGCTTTCTGCCGAAACCCAGGAAGCAAGGCAGCAGCTAATGGGGATCCATAATAAATACAAATACAAACGTTGACCCTCACTGCAGCGGATCCCTCACCCCTGTGCACTGCCAACTTCCGCATTCACAATCTGGACCCCTTCATCCGTGGCATCCAGGGTTGCTGGGTTCTTCCAAACGGCTTCTATACACAAAGAAAAAACATTTGAATCCCAGATGGTCTTAAACGGATTTAAGGATTTACTTAAAAGTACACACAACAAGTGTAACACATTGAATATCAAAACTTACTGTGAAGAATGGTCATTAGAAACAAGTTCCTGAAACAGACCTCATCCCCTGCCCAGGGGTGGTGATGGCAAGACTGTTTGACAGAATGCACGGTAGCATCCGCCACACTGTTTACTCCTCTGAATGTTGCTAGCTAACTACATACTGTACATTAGCTGTAATGTTTGTTGATTTTGTTAGCCAGGTAGCAAACCATCTAGCGTAACGTTAGCAATCTAGCTAAGTAACTCGGCTAGCAAGGACACAAGCAGATAGAAAACTAGCTAGCCAACTTAACCACATTTACCATAATTTAGCTAGCAACGGTCAAATTCATGTTTCTACCTAGCTAACGTTAGTAATCTAACCAAGTAAAGTTAGCTAGCTTGTGTTATTGTCCTTGTTGACGTTACACAAGTAAAACTACTCTGTCACGCCCTGGCCTTAGTATTTTGTGTTTTCTTTATTATTTTGGTCAGGCCAGGGTGTGACATGGGTATTTATGTGGTGTGTTTTGTCTAGGAGGTTTTTGTAGGTTATGAATTTGTGGTTAGTGGAGTTTTCTAGAAAAGTCTATGGTTGCCTAGAGTGGTTCTCAATCAGAGGCAGGTGTTTATTGTTGTCTCTCATTGGGAACCATATTTAGGCGGCCATATTCTTTGAGTGTTTCATAGGTGATTGTTCCTGTCTCTGTGTTTGTTTGCACCAGATAGGGCTGTTTCGGTTTTTCACGTTACGTTTATTGTTTTGTATTGTTCGTTATCATCTTTATTAAAGATGTTTAATAATAACCACGCTGCATTTTGGTCCTCCTCTCTTTCGACGGAAGAAAACCTTAACATACTCACAAATGAAGGAAAGCAGTAACGTTTTTTACTTGAGCAAACAAACGCTGCATTCCAATCTGGTGCATGAACAGATGAGAACAAAAAAACTGAAAAACAATCCAAACGTGTTGGTATAAAAACAAAACAAAAACTAGTTAGCTAAGCTAACAAGATCTATTATCTCCCTCAAAGGATCCACTGCTTGCCTGCGAGCAAGATTCCAAATCTAGCGAATTGTTGTGCTATCTCGGAGACTGAATGCGTGCCGCTAGTGTATTGTTGTTTAGTATTTCCAAGCGTTCGGTGGTATAAATGAAACAAACGGTTCTTTAGTTCAAAAAGCTTGTGGAATTTTCTTTCCCAAAAGCTAGTCAGTATCAAAGAGGGTTGAAAACTTGGACGATGGTTTCCACTAACATTAGTTGCCACAAAGTCAAAATTGGCTATCTTAATGTTAGGTTTAGCGGTGTGTAATAACATATTAAAACATGTAATGACGCATTCACTGACTGTTGTCTGCCTGGGCTTAACCATGCAATTTTGGCTTGTACTCTGTGTTATACCTTCCCCCTCTCTCTGTTTCTCCATATACTAACTACAATGAAAACCCATAAATACACGCACACACTCAACCCTTTGGGATGGGCTCCAAAGACAAAGAACTCTGTCGAGAACCAATGGGATACTGACACCAGGCTGGAGAGGACTGTCTATCACCTACGAACAACCTACCAGGAGCCAGGACTACCAGAATCTACCTACGTCATTTCAATGTATAAATGAACTGCGAAATATGTTTTAGGCCTCTTCTTCTTCCGAAAGCTCCCTAAGAGCTGGACTAATGGGAGCCGTGCAGCACGTTTTGCCAAATATCATTACACATGAATAAACGGCCTTTATTATACCGTATCCGCTTTGTCCAGAGTCTCATCTTGGTCTCGTTTCTCCAATAACTAATCATTAACCTCTCTGATCTCCCCATCCCGGATCCGGTATCAGGAATACAGACTCAAGCTCATTACCATAACGCAACGTTAACTATTCATGAAAATCGCAAATGAAATGAAATAAATATGCCATCTCTCAAGCTTAGCCTTTTGTAAACAACACTGTCATCTCAGATTTTCAAAATATGCTTCTCAACCATAGGAAAACATTAATTTGTTTAAAAGTAGCTAGCTAGCGTAGCATTTAGCGTTAGCATTAGCGTTAGCATCCAGCACGCAACATTTCAACAAAAACATAAAAGCCTTCAAATAAAATAATTTACCTTTGAAGAACTTCTGATGTTTTCAATGAGGATACTCTCAGTTAGATAGCAGATGCTCAGTTTTTCCAAAAAGATTCTTTGTGTATTAGAAATAGCTCCGTTTTATACATCACATTTGGCTACCAAAAAAACCCGAAAATTCAGTCCTCAAAACGCGAACTTTTTTCCAAATTAACTCCATAATATCGACTGAAAACATGGCAAACGTTGTTTAGAATCAATCCTCAAGGTGTTTTTCACATATCTCTTCATTGATATATCATTCTTGGACGCATGGTTTCTCCCCTCAATCAAATGGAAAAGTACAAGCAGCTGGCAATTGCGCACCGAATTCCACGCAGGACACCAGGCGGACACTTGGAAAATGTAGTCTCTTATGGTCAATCTTCCAATGATATGCCTACAAATACGTCACAATGCTGCTAAGACCTTGGGGGAACGACAGAAAGTGTAGGCTCATTCCTTGCGCATTCACAGCCATATAAGGAGACAATGGAAAACAGAGCTTCAGAAATTCTGCTAATTTCCTGGTTGACGCATCATCTTGGTTTCGCCTGTAGAATGAGTTCTGGGGCACTTACAGACAATATCTTTGCAGATTCTGAAACTTCAGAGTGTTTTCTTCCAAAAACTGTCAAGAATATGCATAGTCGAGCATCTTTTCGTGACAAAATATCCCGCTTAAAATGGGAACGTTTTTTATCCAAAAATGAAATAGCGCCCCTAGAGATCCAAGAGGTTAACAGGTGTCATTATGGTTAGGTTTAGAGACTAGCTATCTTGACGTATTTATCACTGTAAAAAACAAACTACAATTGCATTTGTAGGTAGCTAGCTAACAGCCATGGAGGAGGGTGAAATGATAGCAGCCCCAACTGTCAGTGAGAGAGTAGGCTATTCTGGATAGGGAAGGTACTTGTGTAGTTCCTGTCCCTGGAAGTGAGAACTGAGATAATAGTAACATAACATTCAGTGCGGTGTAATTTGACTATAATGAAGTTTGCTTCTTGTGAGGTTTTATGTCCTCAAATAAAGAGAGCTATGAAAGCCTATCTACATATGAGGAGGTCCCAATGAAGAGCAATGGTTCTCAGTCCTGGTCCCGGGGACTCAAAGGGGTGCACATTTTTGTTTTTGCCTTAGCACTGCACAGCTGATTCAAATCATCAACTCATTATCAAGCTTCGAGTGGTATTTATGTATTCATTTGTGATGCTATCCTTGATATGATCCTGTTATTGTCACATGCTACACATGCACATATGTGTGCCCATGCATCTATCAATAAAAATGTTATCATGATTTGTTATCAAGGATATTATACTTTAGTAATCCACAATGACCTGGTGATGTAAAAGTCTAATAATTACATTGTCTTCCAAATTCCTACAGATACCTTGTAACTGGAGATTCCTTCAAAACAATTGCCTATATTTAACGTGTAGGGTACTGCAAGGTTGGGTGACCAGGGCCATTTGGGACTGCCTCCTGGGGGAATTCAGGTGTGTGAAGGCTACCTGAGTCCTGCATAACTTCATGAGGATGGACATGAGGAAAGGAGGGGATCTGCAGCTCGCCGCCACGTGCCAGAGGAGAAGTCTACTGCTCTGCAGGATGTTTAAAGGATGGGGTCCAACAACGCAGCAAGAAAGGCAATCCGTGTGCGGGAGATCTTCACCACCTCCTTTTTCGAAGAGGGTGCTGTTCCCTGGCAACACCATAGACTACACCATGCACAACCAAAGGCTCTTTTAAGAGCCATTCACATTGCAACAAGAGTATTCTTCCATTTACTTACTGTAGCTATGTCAACTGCAGTTATTCAAATCCTAGTTTCTCTCCCTTTAATTTCTACTTCTCAGGCGAGGGTGCTGTTTAGGTAAGGATGTGATGTCTGTACAAAAACAAACTGGGCTCTTAAGAGTCACCCATATTGAAAAAATTTAGAACAATTAGACACCCTTATAACCTACACACTCGTGTATCAATCTGATTGATGGATTGTGTTGTGCAGTAAGCAGGCTCAAGTGTATAACCGTGGCTCCTTCCACCTTCAACGAATAGGTAAGAGGGCCAACCTTGGAGAATAGTAAGGCACTTCATTATTTCTATAACTACGCTATATTGTTTGTCCTCGTGTGCCTGTTTATGTTTTTCAGCATTAAGTACCCTGCAGACACTTAGTGTGGTGTGGACACCAGGTGAGGCCACACACAGTTGAACACTGTCTCTTTAACTACATTATTTTCTCAATAACAATCTCTCCTTCACTTCATCCCTCTCTCCTCTTCTCCCTAAATCCTCTAGGTTATATCAGCTGTGTTCAGTGAACCCCTCCCGTATCTGAACTGGCTACATAGAGGGCACTTGGTCAGGTCAACAGGGAAGTATTATTAAAGAGATGCTTTACATTTAAATACAGATAGAAATGCAGTAGTCCCAGAGTTAATGATCCAAGGTCAGTTTTGCATTTCACCTGATTATTATGATGACTAACAATGTTAGAATAAAAAATATAAACAAGGCTTAAACATGCTCTCCCCCAGTCCCATCATCGCCACCTCACCCGCTCTTAAGATAACCTTTGGGCCGACTAGAGACACTATTATGTAATTGTGATGAACTAAGATAATTTTGGGGTGGGAAAATAGATTTATTAATCATATGCTGCCTTCCCTGCTCCTATGTTCTTACCTCTTTCCCACCTCCCCTTTCTTCCTGTTTTTATAATGAACAACAGACGTGCATTGAAGTACAGATTGAACTTACATTTATAATATTACAATTATATTTATAATGCATGTATTTAAACACTTGGATAATGTGTTTTCACATTCTCTACTGGCTGAAATGAAGTCTCTCTGTCATGTTCTGACCTTTATTTTCCTTTGTTTTGTCTATATTTAGCATGGTCAGGGTGTGAGTTGGGGTGGGCAGTCTATGTTTTGTGTTTCTATGTTTAGGTTTCTGTTTCGGCCTAGTATGTTCTCAATCAGAGGCAGGTGTTGTTAGTTGTCTCTGATTGAGAATCATACTTAGGTAGCCTCTTCAGACGAAGAGGAGGAAATCTGCCGTTACACTCTCATTTGATAAAATACTACACCTATCCTGTGTTTATCAGATCAATGCCGATGAAGGCATTAGATATTAGATGGCATTAGATATTGAGATAAACCGGTTTAGACTATTTACATGATGCATAGGAAGTGTAGTGTACTTTTTAATTTTTTTAAATTATATTTCTGTATATATGAATTACAAATCAGCTTTTAATCCCATTGAGAATTTGTGGTCAATCCTCAAACTGGTAGACAAACAAAAACCCACAAATTCTGACAAACTCCAAGCATTGATTATGCAAGAATGGGCTGCCATCAATGTGGCCCAGAAGTTAATTGACAGTATGCCAGGGCGGATTGCAGAGGTCTTGAAAAAGTAGGGTCAACACTGCAAATATTGACTCAGCATCAATTTCATGTAATTGTCAATAAAAGCCTTTGACACTTATGAAATGCTTGTAATTATACTTCAGTATTCCATAGTAACATCTGACAAAAATATCTAAAGACACTGAAGCGGCAAACTTTTACAATTTATATTTGTGCCATTCTCAACTTTTGGCCACGATATAGGACTTGCATCTTTGGCACAATAAGGTTATTAGTTCTACTCTATCCATAGGTACACACATGACATTTTTAACAATGCTTTTCTCTAATAAAAACTAGTTCATTGCATCTGCGGTGGAGCTCAATTTCATAATATGTTCATAATATGTTCCAGCTGCCTGCCGTAGTTTTGAAGTAATCACGAAAAAACAGGCCTTATTTTAGGGCACTTTTCACCCTGCCAGTTCCTATTTGTTCTATTGAGCACTGTGGCACCAACTTGCCTTCCGAACGTTCTAATCCCAGTTTATTGTACTATGTCACAATGGCAGCTTCACTATTGTTGGCAATAGAGACCTGCTCACGTTGTTTATAGTTAAAATGTAAACAACAAAAAATGACTAATGGAACTCTGAGGTCGTCCCATTGTTTACTATAGGGAAATATAGGTACAGTTGAAGTCGGAAGTTCACATACACTTAGGTTGGAGTCATTAAAACTTGTTTTTCAACCACTCCACAAATTTCTTGTTAACAAACTATACTTTTGGCAAGTTGGTTAGGACATTTACTTTGTGCATGACACAAGTAATTTTTCCAAACAATTGTTTACAGACAGATTATTTCACTTATAACTCAGTGGGTCAGAAGTTTACATACACAAAGTTGACTGTGCCTTTAAAAAGCTTGGAATATTCCAGAAAATTATGTCATGGTTTAGAAGCTTAGATAGGCTAATTGACATAATTTGAGTCAATTGGAGATGTACCTGTGGATGTATTTCAAGGCCTACCTTAAAACTCAATGCCTCTTTGCTTGACATCATGGGAAAATCTAAAGAAATCAGCCAAGTCCTCAGAAAAAAAATGGTAGACCTCCACCAGTCTGGTTCATCCTTGGGAGCAATTTTCAAACGCCTGAAGGTACCACGTTCATCTGTACAAACAATAGTACGCAAGTATAAACACCATGGGACGACGCAGCCGTCATACCGCTCAGGAAGGAGACGCGTTCTTTCTCCTAGAGATGAACGTAATTTGGTGTGAAAAGTGCAAATCAATCCCAGAACAGCAGCAAAGTACCTTGTAAAGATGATGGAGGAAACAGGTACAGGTACATCTACACTTAGGTTGAAGTCATTAAAACTTGTTTTTAACCACTCTTAAACCACCAGGTTATGTCAATATAGGACTCGTTTTACTGTGGATATAGATAGTTTTGTACCTGTTCCCTTATACAAGTGGGTAAGTGTCATCTAATATTTATAAAATATTATCTGGACACTTTCTGTTGACCTGGATTTTTTCACTTTTAGCCTTAATCTTTACTACACTACTCACTTTTTAGCAAATTACCTCACATGTGAATCCTTAAAGAGATGGGTGGGGCTGGCTTAAGATGGTGTGAACAATGCTGAATGGGTGTAGACAAAGGAGAGCTCTCCAGTAGTTACCAAACTATTCAAAGGCCATTTTCTCAAAAGTGAGATTACAAATTCATCAACTTTCAAAGCAGAATGACTTTCTCATTGTTCCTCAAAAATGCAGTTTATAATATACCATTCTGTAGCTCTGTGTCTGCTTTTATCCAATTTTGCTACTTAAGACTGAATCAAGGTGGTCGGTCATATTTAAATAACCCTTATCCTACCTACTAAAATCATTGACATGTGGCAGCATTGATTTATGCGATCAATATGTCTTAAAATAAATAAATAATAAATACATTATATTGAAAGAATGATTGATGAGGAATTTGTTTCATTTAATCCTTTTTAGAATAAGGCTGTAACGTAACAAAGTGATGCACTGTACATATGAAATGTGTGAAACCAGTGTTACATTATCAAAGTGACCAGTGATTCCATGTCTAGGTACATAGGTCAGCAGTTTTTGAGGGTCTTAGGGGCCAAGTCAAATTCCTTCAGACTCCTGAGGTTGACGAGACGCTGTTGTGCCTTCTTCACTACATTGTCTGTGTGGTTGGACCATTTCATATTGTCATTGTGAGTCATATACGTTGAGGACCTTGAATCTTTTCACCTTCTCTACTGCGGTCCTGTGGATGGGGCGTCCTCCCTCTGCAGTCTCCTGAAGTCCACGATCAGCTCCTTCGCTTTGTTGACATTGAGGGAGAGGTTAATTTCCTGGCACCATTCCGCCAGGGACCTCACCTCCATGTAGGCTGTCTCGTCATTGTTGGTAATCAAGCCTGCTATTGTTGTGTTGTCTGAAAACTTGATGATTGAGTTGGAGGCATGTGTGACCACGCAGTCATGGGTGAACAGGGAGTACAGGAGGGGGCTGAGCACACACCCTTGTGGGGCCCCTGTATTGAGGATCAGCGTAGTGGAGGTGTTGTTTCCTATCTTCACCACCTGGGGGGTGGCCCGTCAAGAAGTCTAGGACCCAGTTTGCACAGGGCGGGGTTCAGATCCAGGGACCGAGCTTAATGATGAGCTTGGAGAGTATATGATGTTGAAGGCTGAGCGGAACAGCATTCCTCTTGTCCAGATGCGATAGGCCAGTGTGCAGTGAGATAGCGGTTATAAGTTGGACCTTGTGTGCAATTGATCAATAAAGTGATCTTAATTTTCATTGAGGAGATTTGAGCAGTGTTTATACCTTTTTTTTTACCCCTTTTTCTCCCCAATTTCGTGGTCTCCAATTGTTGTAGTTACTATCTTGTCTCATCGCTACAACTCCCGTACGGGCTCGGGAGAGACGAAGGTTGAAAGTCATGCGTCCTCCGATACACAACCCAACCAGCCGCACTGCACAGCACGCATCCAACCCGGAAGCACCAATGTGTCGGAGGCTACACCGTGCACCTGGCAACCTTGGTTAGCGCGCACTGCGCCCGGCCCGCCACAGGAGTCGCTGGTGCGCATCCCTACCGACCCTCCCTAACCCGCACGACGCTAGGCCAATTGTGCGTCGCCCCACGGACCTCCCGGTCGCGGCCGGTTACGACAGAGCCTGGGCGCGAACCCAGAGTCCCTGCAGTACAGCGCCCTTAACCACTGCGCCACCCGGGAGGCCCTCAGTGTTTATACCTGGTTGTAATGTGCATCCTTTGTCCTGATCTTGTCCACAGACGAGAGTGAAAGGGAGGGGGAAAATCAGAAATCCTTTTTAATATAAGTGCCTTGAATTAAGTTACATAGATGATAATAGCAGTGATGACAATATGGTAATATACTTAATCAAGGCAGGCAATCAGCTGCTGTGAAGCAATTTCTCCATAATAGAGGTCAATTCGAGATCTACTCTGTGGACACATTTGATAATACCAGTGCCTCGACTGAAAATCCAATAACTTGGTTTCCCTTTTGTTTTTTGCTGTCTGGTACTGGAGATGTATTCACAGTCTGCTGCCTAAACCTAACAACCCACTGGGCACAGACGTCATTTCAAAATCAAGCTTTTCATTTTAATTTGATTTTTTACATTTGGTTGAGTCAGTTTGGTCCAATCAGTTTTCCACATGGATTCAATGTCATCACATTGAATGTTTTTATTGAAATGACATGGAAACAACATTGATTCAACCATTTTTTACCCAGTGGGAACCCTTCAGTGCCAAGGCTTTAACGAAAGCTCAAAGACAGCAGTAAGAGATTGGACTTCATTATTGTTGAATTTGCGGACAATATTTGGCAGCGCGGAAAGCTCCCTCAGTAAAATAAGACTCCTGTGCCTTGAAAGGTAACCGGAGCCGACAACAGAAACTAGACCCGAAACACAGAGGCATTCTCCCGACTTTGCTCCCACAGTGGAGACACAATATGCTTCTCTATCTCGCCTTGGACAGAAAGGACGGCAGATTACGGCGCTGAGAGGCCGGAGAATAGGACGCTTTTGAGGGAAGAAAGGCCTCCTTTCTGACTGCTCCTCCCAACAGGATAAATTAGAGAAAATTGGTTGTGATTATGGTGCGGTGGCAATAAACGACACAACCCACAAAAAGTGCTACAACTCCCAACCACCCTCCCGCAATCACCCAAGCTTTGACAAGTCTGCCTTAAAAGCTACACTCACAATACACCCCTCAGATATGATGTAATTTATTTCACTATGCTGCATCAAATGGACTGAGTGTGTAACACGAGCAATGAGATAATGCCCCCAAAATGATGTTAAGAAACATGGTGATCAGGCCGATAAGAAACAAGAGACAACCTTTCCTTTTTGCATATCGCCCATTAGTTGTATATTGAGGCTACTTTTGTTTCTCGCATGGACGAAAACTCCTCTGGTTTGATATCCATCTGATCTTTCAAAGCCGGGAGCGATAATGTCAGACCACTAATTTCCCACCCAAAGATCATATCGATGCACTTGGGAACATTCACTCTTTCTCCTCCATCTCTCTCCCTCTCTCTCCCCTCTCTCTCACTCTCTCCCCCCTCCTCTCCCTCTCAATTTCGCCCTGTCTCAGACTTGGCTGAGGTGCCTAGAACGGCCAAGTAGCATTTAGGGGCAGTAATTTAATCCTGAGTGGTGAACATGGATTAGCAGAGGGGGACTCTTCAAGTCTTGTAATGAGGGACTATCAGGACTCCAGAGTGTGACTTGGCCAGGACAATGGGTGCGCTGGACAATGGGTGTGTCCAAATAATATTTCCTTTCTCCTGAAGTGTACACTCGTTTACTACTTCCCACAAAATAAAATAAAAATTGGATTGGTGGAGGCATGGGCTAGAATGAATTTCCACCATATTCTTTATAGCAGTCATTTCCTTTCAAATCAGTGAAGGGCAGTGAACAAGTGCAGAGTTTGGAAGGGAGGACAGATAATTGGGCCGATGTTTAAAAAGGTGGTTGTTGTCAAAAGAACATCTCATGAAATGTAGGCAAATTAATATACCTTCTTGTCATGAATGTACACAATAAGTCCCAGAATGTATTGTGTGCTATCCTTGTTGATTTTACTCATCTACATGTATGTAGTTAAAGTTTTATGTGTGCGTGTTTTTTAAATGGTTGAATTAATAAACTAACCAAAAATGAAAAGGACTCTTGAAAAGTCGTAGTAGGAGCATAACCGTGGGCCTTCTTGTCTTACCCAGGACAATTTATTTCAACTCTCCTCTCCATGCACAGCACAAAAAAACCTGATTCGACTTGTCAACTAATCATCCAGGCCTTGACTGATGACTGTGTGCGACTAGAACACTCAACGACTGGAGTTGAGAAACACTGGCCAAGGACAACAACGGCAACATCTGGGATGATTAATAGATCTGCGTAAGACAACAGAAAACATTGCGTGAACTACAGTATCGTTGTGTTAAGTGACAGAGGTGAAGGTGATTGAAACAATATTAAAGCAGAATAGAAAAGGAGATGTACAGTAGGCAACAGGATCTCTTTCATCTCCATTGTTTTTAAGAGGGAGGGGGAAAACTAACTGAGGATAAGATAAAAGAGCAAAAGACGAGTACCAAAAGGGCAGTGAACAAAGAGAAGGGACAGGCCCGGATACAATCTTAGAAATAAAGGGTTCCAAATGGGTTCTTTGACTGAACCCTTTTTGATTCAAGGTAGAACTCTTTTGGGTTCCATGTAGAACCCTCTGTGGAAGGGGTTTTACATGGGACCCAAAAGGGTTCTACCTGGATACAAAAATGGTTCTTCAAAGGGGGACATCCGAATAACCATTTTTGCCCTAGCAGTACACTGTAAAACTTTTCCCTGTAAATTTACAGCATTATACTGGAAACACAGCAGCCATTTTAATACTGTAAATTTGCTTTACAGCAGTGATGCTGTAATATAGTTTACTGCACTATTTTCCTTACTTTAAAACATATTACAACATCCCTGCTGAAGACAGCTTCCTGAAATGTAATATTGTAATGAAAAACAATACTTGTACAAAATATATATATATATATATATATATATATATATTCAAATTCATAACATGAATTTCAAATGAATGGCACTTTAAACACAAAGGACAATATTTGAAAAGAGCAACATTACAACTCCAGATAGTAGGAGAGAGTGATAAGAACATTGATAAATAGTGGCCAATAATGTACTTCAATGTACTTCAACACAAACCAAGACATCAGAATAAGTCCAGTGTATAAGTCCAATGACCATGTAAGAAAAAAAACTATCAAAACAGATCATTGAAAAATACGAAAACAACAGACGAACAGGGAGAAATGTTTACAAAAAACTATAAGAAGAACTGCTTGTCTATCTGTCTTTAAGAGAGAAACAAGAGAGATATCGAGAGTGAGGGGCTGGGAGAGAGGGATGAATAGAGAGGAGCGAACAGGGCTAGACTGTAGCCAGACGGCTCCGGGATGGCGCTAGCAGAGCATCTGTTGACCCAACCCGCATGGCAGGATTTCTGAGAGAATGAGAGATGCAAGCAAGTCTTGAATAAGTCTGATTATTGTGCAGATTATCACCCCAATCTTTGAAACTGTAATCCTCCTTAGCTCTGATTTGTCAACTGGGACAAACATGGAAATAGAAAGAATAGAAAGAGAGAGATTGCTATTACTCATGTGTAAAAAGGCAGATGACAACTGACAAAGTTTGTGTTCATCAGGTGTGTGTGTTTGTGTACTTACATGTTGTAGTTTTTCCACTCAAACTCCTTCAGGTCTGCGAGGAAGCGTGTAACATGTGGGTTAATTGGCAATGGCTTCCTCTGAATGACCTTTCCGGCCTTGCGGCTCACTCCTTCTTTCGCTGCGCATTTGGTTCCTTCAGGGTTTATTCAAATCAGGATCCTGAACAACCCAACATAGAATATATCAAATCAGTTGAGACATTGAAAAAAGAGCCATAAGAAATACCATTGCAATGTAACTAATAGATGCTATATGTAAGTGTTGGATCACTAAATGTTCAACGCTTACCGCTGTATGAGCTCCAAGGTTGCAGAGGCCAATGATAAAAACATAGAAAAAACATAGAAAGTGCTGAAGAGCAGAGGGCAGCAGCAAAGTTGGACTCACTGTCCAAAACATAGACCACCCTCCCATCGATCGACACCATCCATTTTGAAGAACCCAAAAGAGTATTTCCTGAAATAAACAAAAGTAAGGGTGTTAAAGCATACTTAACAAAATATCTCTAGATAGGTACCATAATACTATGTATTTCTGTTCCACCTTAAATCAAATAAATGTATTACAAAGCATGATCAGCCTTGTTGTGTCTGGCAAAGGAATTTGCGCCTCGACATCAACCCGAGTTGCAGTGACCTAAAATCACAAAACATACATAAAAAAAGATTCAAATCATGTACAGTATAAACACCATTAATCATGTATAAACTTTATAAAAACTCTATTCCTTACATCTGCCAAGAGGAACAGAGATATGTCCTTCAACAAAAGAATGGCAGCAGTGGCTGTTAGATCGTCATTGCCTTTGATGTAACCTTTGGCAATTCTCTAACCCGTGTTCAGGAGAGCTTGAGTCAGGCGACTTCAATCTCAATGCCAGTGAGGGTGTTGAAGTGGTCGCAGAGCCATAACTCGATTAAAAGGAAAGGCCACTGTTCCTGGAGGTCACTGATGCTTGGAGGAGGACAAGTGTTGATCATGTGCCAGCGGCGGGGCCCTCGCGGTGTTGATCACGAGCCGCCGCCGTAGCACTCTGTAGGACTTTGACAAGTGCTGACGCCGCTTCGGTGCGGGGCAGATGCTGCCTTCTTTGGAAGGCGTTGTAGGAGGACACGTCGAGGATGTTGTGGAAGACGACCAGGGGCCAGCGGGCAGTCATCCGTCTGCAGCTGTAGGTGCCGACCACCTTAGGTTGTCCACACCACCCTTGTTGCAGTTGTAGTCTAGGATGACGGCCGGCTTCCTGTCGCGGCGACCGCTAATGTGGCCCTCTGTGTGCAGCGTGCTCAAAAGTAGCACGTTCTTGTTTTTCTTTGCCAGGTAGGACACCAGAGTGGTGGTGGGCGTGAAGGCGAACCCGGAGGACAGGACCTGTCTGCCCTTGGACTCGAGCAGTGCGGGCGGGAGATCGGCCTTGTTCTTTCTCACCGTGCCCACCATGGTGAGGTTCCTCTCGAGGAGCCGCTGGCCCAGTTCGTAGGAGGTGAAGAAGTTGTCGCAGGTGATGTTGCGACCGCTCAGCCCCGTTGTCAGATCGAGGACGACGCGCATCCCCTGGTTCTTCTCGGGGCCGCTGGCCGCCTTGCCGGTGTACACTTGCATCTTCCAAGTGTAGCTGGACTTGGCGTCGCAGGCCACCCACGACTTGATGCCGTATTTCGCCGGCTTGCTGGGGATGTACTGACGGAAAAGACAGCGGCCTTTTGGAAAGGGGACAAGAGATTAGTGTCGTCATGGGGGCCAACGGCCTTTTGTGTTACACACGCTGCTAGTGCTGCTACAGCCGCTGCTTGTACCGTTGCTACAGCAGCACTACCTCTCTATAGACATATAAGCACATGCGCACACACGCGCACACACTCGCACGCGCACAGTACCTCTGAACGGGACCAGTTGCTCGTCCACCGTCACGTCGGGCCCCGGGTTGTAGAGGGCCGGCAGCCGCACCTCCCACAGGTCCCAGACCTCCCGTATGGCTGCGAGTTTGTCCGTGGCGAGTCTGGCGGGTCTCGACTGGCGGTCGTCGAATCGCAGCAGCCTCGAGTACCTGTGAAAGACCTTGAGCAGCATGATGGCTCGGAACACGGTCGTGCCGCTCTCGGCGTCCCACAGGCTTGCCGCGGCCTCGCCTCGGGACCTGTAGACACCCGCTAGGATCAGCAGCCCTACGTAGGCGCGCAGGTCCGTGGCGTCCATGGGTCGCCAGCCGTCGCCATATCCTCTGGCCCCGTGCAGGTTCGTCATTTCCACAATTATCCTTTCTATCGCCGGTGTGACAAACAGGTGGAAGGCGAACGCGATGTCGCGGGCCTGGGTTGCGGCATAGGCCGTGGGGCCCGGAGTCTGGTCCGGCCCGGCGTGGCAGATCGCGAGGGCGATGGTGGCGGCCGTAGGCCACGGGGGACCACTCTATTTTGACGTTATTCGACAGCAATGGCATCTCCCGTTGGTCCGGGGTTGAGGAGATCTCTTCCTCGCATCGGTCCTCGTGCTCGTCCTCGGGTGCTTCCTCGGGCTCTTCCTCGGACTCTTCCTCAGAAGAGGGAGAAGAAGCATCGTCGACCTCGCGGCGCTCGGGGTTGTATTCCTCCTCGTCCTCGTTTCTTCCGAAACCTCTTCCTCCTCCTCCTGGCAATCTGAGTAGTCTTGTTGATCCACGCTGGACAAGATCTGTTCTAGAATCTGCGCGGCCGTAAAACGCACGGCCATGGCCGCTCGGCTCCACTGATCGGGTCCGGTTTGTGTGTGTGTGGGTGGGTGCCGCTGACAATATTAGTATCCTCTCTACGTAGGGCCGGCCGGCGGCTTACGCGGGAGACCGAGAACCGAAAATGCACGAGGCTCGCTTGCGCGCTTGTGTGTAGCCGTGTGCAGTTGACCCACCCCACCCGAGCAACAATAACACTCGGCTGCTCTCTAGCACACAGCGGGGCACGTCTGGACCTGTGTAGCGGCTGGCAGGGTCGCTCTGACCCACGAGTGCAGAGCGCAGAGCGGGGGAGCCGGGCACAACCTCGCCACACTCGCAGACACTCTACTACGCTCAACGACATACGCCTCGCCAGTGGCTTGCAGGGTCGCTCTGACCCAAGAGCGCAGAGCGGGGAGGCCAGAGCACAGAGCGGGGAGCCAGGCACAGCCTTGCCACACTCGCCACACTCGCAGACACTCTACTACGCAAGTGGCTAATATTGTGTCGACTTGATCACAATTGCCACAGTAAAGGAAAATGTTGACAGTGTTAGCTAACAGGTAAAACTTTACAAAGTTGAGTGAAGTTCAATTCCGTGCTTCTCTGTGCAGCTTAAAGGGAACATTGGTCCTAACCACATGTATTTGAACAATGAAGAGTAGAGCACTGGCTCTAAACTCCAGCATTTTGGTTTTGAGATCAGATGATGAATATGATGTGAAAGTATATGTAACCTTTTATTTGAGGGGAAATATTAGGGTGATATGTTCCTACTATCTCACACATTGTTCGAAGGTTAGAAATGTTCGCAACAGCTGAAAATTCTGATGATTTGCTTAGTCCTATTCAATTATCAATGAAATAAACAAAATAATAATGCATGGCAGGGCTCTACAGTGTGACCATTTTACTCGCATATGCGCCTAAATATTTTTCTGTGCGACCTGGAATTTTAAGGAGCACCAGAGTGCATAGAAAATTGTAAAGGATTCTAGATTTAACACCACATTTTTCATTGTGCTCCTAAATTTGTGTGTGCGCTTACATTTTTCAATGTAGGCCCACACATAATCCTTGTAACAAAAAAGTCAGCGTAGAACCCTGCATGGCTGGCTACTACTGCCTGCATTATTTCCAGGCACAGAAAGGTATACTATTGCCCCATATATTGTTCCACTTCCGAGAGGAGTAAAACTTTCCTTCTCCTGACACTTATGCCCCAACATTGTACAATCAAAATGAACTAATCTTTCTTCATGTTTTTGCCGTCTACGCATGTTTGTCGAGGGACAGATCGTTAGAAAATACACCAACAAACTATTTACAGATCAAAACAATTCAGCCTATCCATTCTTAATTTTTCTTTAAAAAAAACTGTTAGGCTATGCGCTGCACTCCATACCAGCACAAGAGGACTTTCTTTTATGCATTTTGTCATTTCTGTCCCTTTTGCATATGTCTCGCTCCCACATAGCATAAACCATTTATTTTGAGGGCAAACAAATGAACTATTCTCACGCCCTGACCATAGAGAGCCCTTGGTTCTGTCACGATCGTCGTAAAGGGGAGAGCAAAGCGCAGCGTGATTAGAATACATTCTTATTTTATTGAAGGAAGAACACGAAGAACAGTTAAACAAAACGAACGTGACGCTATGACCAACGAGTGCAGACACAGGCAACTTCACATAGACAATAGCCCACGAACCACAATACAAAAGCAGGCTACCTAAATATGGTTCCCAATCAGAGACAACGACAAGCACCTGCCCCTGATTGAGAACCATATCAGGCCAAAACACATAGAAACAGACAAACTAGACATGCAACATAGAATGCCCACTCATATCACACCCTGACCAAACAAAACATAGAAACAAACAACGCAAATAATGGTCAGAGTGTGACAGTACCCCCACCCCCCCCCTAAGGTGCGTACTCCGGCCGCAAAACCTGAACCTATAGGGGAGAGTCTGGGTGGGCATCTGACCGCGGTGGCGGCTCTGGCGCGGGACGTGGACCCCACTCCACCATAGTAATTTCCCTCTTCAAGGGCCTCTTCAGAGTGGTGACCCTCGCCTCCCACCTTGGAACTAAGACCTTAATCAAAGGCCCCACTGGACTGAGGAGCGCCTCTGGACTGAGGGGCAGCTCCGGACTGAGGGGCAGCTCCGGACTGGCTGACGGCTCTGGCGGCTCCTGGCTGGCTGACGGCTCTGGCGGCTCCTGACTGGCTGGCGGCTCTGGCAGCTCAGGACAGACTGGCGGCTCTGGCAGCTCAGGACAGACTGGCGGCTCTGGCAGCTCAGGACAGACGGGCGGCTCTGGCAGCTCAGGACAGACGCGCGGCTCTAACAGCTCAGGACAGACGGGTGGCTCTGGCAGCTCAGGACAGACGGGAGACTCTGGCAGTGCTGGAGAGGAGGAAGGCTCTGGCAGTGCTGGACAGGCGGGAGCACTTGTAGGGAGAAGACAGAGAGACAGCCTGGTGCGGGGGGCTCTTGAGCAACAAGCCTGCCCAACCTTACCTGGCTGAATGCTCCCCGTAGCCAGGCCAGTGCGGCGAGGTGGAATAGCCCGCACTGGGCTGTGCTGGCGAACAGGGGACACCCTGCGCAAGGCTGGTGCCATGTACGCCGGCCTGAGGAGACACACTGGAGACCAGGTGCACTGAGCTGGCTTCATGGCACCTGGCTCGATGCCCACTCTAGCCCGGCCGATACGAGGTGCTGCACTGTACCACACCGGGCTATGCACGCGCACCGGGGACACTGTGCGCTCCACCGCATAACACGGTGCTTGCCCGGTCCCTCCCTCTCTCTCCGGTAAGCACGGGAAGTTGGCGCAGGTCTCCTACCTGGCTTCGCCACACTCCCCATGTTCCCCCCCAATACATTTTTGGGGCTGCCTCTCGGGCTTCCAGCCGCG
The DNA here is from genome assembly GCF_045791955.1 of Oncorhynchus clarkii lewisi. Taxonomy (NCBI): domain Eukaryota; kingdom Metazoa; phylum Chordata; class Actinopteri; order Salmoniformes; family Salmonidae; genus Oncorhynchus; species Oncorhynchus clarkii. Next base: position 301,167 of record NC_092176.1, on the reverse strand, counting down.
CTGCCGTGCTGCCTCCTCATACTGCCGCCTCTCTGCTTTCGCTGCCTCCAGCTCAGCCTTGGGGCGGCGATATTCTCCAGCCTGTGCCCATGGTCCCTTGCCATCCAGAATCTCCTCCCATGTCCAGGAGTCCTGTGTTTTTAGCCGCTGCTGCTGCTGCCCGTTACCACGCTGCTTGGTCCTTGGTTTGTGGGTTTTTGTGTCACGATCGTCGTAAAGGGGAGACCAAATTACTTGATGAAGGAAGAACACGAAGAACAGTTAAACAAAACGAACGTGACGCTATGACCAACGAGTGCAGCCACAGGCAACTTCACATAGACAAAGCCCACGAACCACAATACAAAACAGGCTACCTAAATATGGTTCCCAATCAGAAACAACGACAAACATCTGCCCCTGATTGAGAACCATATCAGGCCAAAACACATAGAAACAGACAAACTAAACATGCAACATAGAATGCCCACTCATATCACACCCTGACCAAACAAAACATAGAAACAAACAACGCAAATAATGGTCAGAGTGTGACAGGTTCTCTATGGTGTAGTAGGTCAGGGCGTGACTAGGGAGTGTTCTAGTATGTCTATTTCTATGTTGGTGCTAATATGGTTCCCAATTAGAGGCAGCTGTTTATTGTTACCTCTGATTGGGGATCATATTTAGGTAGGCATTCCCCCACCTGTGTTTTGTGGGATATTGTATGTGTTTTAGTTGCCTGTGTGCATGTCATGACTTCACGTGCCGTTGTTTTTTTTGTTTCACGGAGATTAAACATTTGTGGAACTATACTCACTCATGACTCCGCCTTGGTCCGCTCATTACGACGATCGTGATAACTATTTATAGATCCTTTTTAACCTTATGTGTGTACACTCTTAGAAAAAAGGGTTCCGAAAGGGTTCTTTGGCTGTCCCCATAGGAGAACCCTTTTGGGTTCCATGTAGTACCCTCTGTGGAAAGGAATCTAAATGGATCCCAAATTAGTTCTACCTGGAACCAAAATGGTTATACATGTACCTGGAATCAAAAAGGGTTCTTCAAAGGCTTCTCCTATAGGGACAGCGAGAAGAACCATTTTAAATTCTAGATAGCACACATTTATCAATCAAGATCAAACCTCTTTGCTTGAAGGACTGAAGCAATTCCCGGCACTGTATTGGC
>NC_092175.1:48908053-48929363 GCF_045791955.1 Oncorhynchus clarkii lewisi | reverse complement strand
ACACCAGGGGTATGTGTGGGATGGGGTGGGGTAGGTCACCAGGGGTATGTGTGGGATGGGGGGGGGTAGGTCACCAGGGGTATGTGTGGGATGGGGTGGTGGGGAACACCAGTGGGATGGGGTGGGGTAGGTCACCAGGGGTATGTGTGGGATGGGGTGGTGGGGAACACCAGTGGGGTGGGGTAGGTCACCAGGGGTATGTGTGGGATGGGGTGGTGGGGAACACCAGTGGTATGTGTGGGATGGGGTGGGGTAGGTCACCAGGGGTATGTGTGGGATGGGGTGGGGTAGGTCACCAGGGGTATGTGTGGGATGGGGTGGTGGGGAACACCAGTGGTATGTGTGGGATGGGGTGGGGTAGGTCACCAGGGGTATGTGTGGGATGGGGTGGGGTAGGTCACCAGGTGTATGTGTGGGATGGGGTGGGGTAGGTCACCAGGGGTATGTGTGGGATGGGGTGGGGTAGAACACCAGGGGTATGTGTGGGATGGGGTGGGGTAGGTCACCATGGGTATGTCTGGGATGGGGGGGGGGTAGGTCACCAGGGGTATGTGTGGGATGGGGTGGTGGGGAACACCAGTGGTATGTGTGGGATGGGGTGGGGTAGGTCACCAGGGGTATGTGTGGGATGGGGTGGGGTAGGTCACCAGGGGTATGTGTGGGATGGGGTGGGGTAGGTCACCAGGGGTATGTGTGGGATGGGGTGGGGTAGGTCACCAGGGGTATGTGTGGGGTGGGGTAGGTCACCAGGGGTATGTGTGGGGTGGGGTAGAACACCAGGGGTATGTGTGGGATGGGGTGGGGTAGGTCACCAGGGGTATGTGTGGGATGGGGGGGGGTAGGTCACCAGGGGTATGTGTGGGATGGGGTGGTGGGGAACACCAGTGGTATGTGTGGGATGGGGTGGGGTAGGTCACCAGGGGTATGTGTGGGATGGGGTGGGGTAGGTCACCAGGGGTATGTGTGGGATGGGGTGGGGTAGGACACCAGGGGTATGTGTGGGATGGGGTGGGTTAGGTCACCAGGGGTATGTGTGGGATGGGGTAGGTCACCAGGGGTATGTGTGGGATGGGGTGGGTTAGGTCACCAGGGGTATGTGTGGGATGGGGGGGGGTAGGTCACCAGGGGTATGTGTGGGATGGGGGGGGTAGGTCACCAGGGGTATGTGTGGGATGGGGTGGTTGTTCAAAAATGTGTATTTTTGCTTATTGATTTAACAGCTTTTTAAGTGATTCAATAAATAAGTAGACACCCCCCCCCTCATGTGCTTGCTTGCTGACCACTGATAGCTGAAAGATTTGATAGATTTTCATCTAGTTTCTTTCATATGTCCTAGTCCCTTCAGATCAGTGGCCATGAAGGGAAGGTGGTGATAAAAGACTCAGCCAACTCTATTGAATTCAAAGTGTTTTGTCCCTGCAGTAAATCCATTGGGCTACCAGGAGCCTGTCGTCATTTCAGTCTGTTCAGAGATCGTAATGGTTTTTGTTTGTATTAATATTTGTCCTCTGCAGAGATTCCATTCCACTTCACTCTCCCCAAAGAAGGCGAGCTGATTGGCCCTCCTGTGAGTGCCACTCCCCCTCTGATCAGCCAGTTGAAGCAGACACCAAGACACAGCACTCCGATTGGTGGGTTCCTCCCCCTCAATAAATACTATCAACTGGCTCTCTCCATAGCCAGCTTTACCATTTGAACTGAAGCAAAGTATTCTAACCACCAACCTATATAGTCTCACACATTACTTCACACTCACTCTCTATCCCACACACACACACTCGCCCTCATACATCAACACACACTCACCCTCTCTCTCCGATTCACCCACTCAGGTACACACACACACACACACACACACACACACATACTCTCTCTCTTTGTCGCACCCACCCCCTTTACACAAACACAGTTGTTCTCCCAGTCACCTCACCTCATTCCAATATCATGGTTCGCTAGTAGGATCCCCCAGAGAGGCTCTAATCTGAGCCAGATTACATCGTGGTGGTCGTCGGCTCTTTTTGTTTTCCTCAGACATGACGTCCTTCTCTGAGAAGTCCGCGGCGGTGGGTGATGTTTCCACGGAGACGGCGATGGCGACCAGCGAAATCACGGCGGGGGAGAGTGGCGAGGACACGGCCGACGGGGCTGATGGGAAACTGAGTTTGCGGATGAAGCTGGTGACCCCTGTGGAGGAGGGCAGCTCAGAACACTTCAGCCTGCAGAGTAAGAGCTGTTATAGGACGATTATTAATGTGTTATTACCACGTTATTCAAAGAACAGAAATAGGACAGCACTCCGGTAAATAAACTTAAATAAAAAAATGTATTGCCGCACAAACGTTTGGGGTATGAGCCCTTCAGCGTGCAAGGCAATGGCAATCAATGTCACAACAAGACCACACAGGTGGGTGTAATTCTAAATTGCCAGTCAGTACTGGCCCAGTGGAGATCCCAGCAGAGGGAGCTGTGGGGGAAACATGACAATCAAATAAAGATCCACAATACAAAGACATTATGGTGTCATTACCTAAGTGTTTGGCCTGTTTAGAACCTACAAAAGACAAGAAAAATAACATTCCTCATTAAGGCCTGCTGGGTTACCACGTTATTACCAATGGAATAGGAATTCTAGCTGTTGTAATGGTTTATATTCCAATGTCTGCTTATAAACGTGATATGACCACCCACGTATGTGACCTTTTTGTTTGCCTATGGATGTTCAAGACATCTGTATGTTATTTTCTTGTGAATCTGTGTGTTAGTCCCTTGTCCCTCCATGGTATCATCTTTCAGATGGTACGGTGGTCCATAGAAAATGCAAACAGCATCAAACAATATCCAACAACTGTGTACATAGAATTAAAAGGGTTTCATGTGACTACTGAAGCGTATCCATTGATGTATAGAAATGTGACATCTGCTGACTCTCACACCTTTACTGCAAGAATAGACATCTCAGTTTGTTTGTTTATTTCTTTTGTTCAACCCCCCAAAACACCAAATTAAACACTTTTCTTTTCCTCCCAGAGCCACCGCAATCAGACGAGGAAGGCTCTGTCTCCAAGGTTACCACCGTTGTCAAGGCTGTAACCAGGTAACCCGCTTTGGTTTCTATGCAAAGCAGCCCGATTTCAGGCTTTTTCCCCTGCCTGGGATTTGACTGTGTCCCAAATGGATTCCTACATCTCATTATCACGATTCAGCTTCATTTAATATTATTTAGTTTACATTTTAGTCATTTAGCAGACACTCTTATCCAGAGCCACTTACAGTAGTGTGTGTGCATACATTTTCATACTTTTTTCATACTGGGATGCCTTTTTGTTCACAACTCTGTACCCCAAATAAGAGCACTGTTGAGAATATTATAGAATAATGTGTATATATACAAAGATGCTTAATACAGTATGTTACAACTGTCAGTAAATGATCATGGCTGACATTTGCATTTATTTGCATATATTTAAATGTATTTACGTATACATGTATTACCTGACTTTGTCAGGTCATTTGGTTTCCATGGTTTGTATCAACTCAAACCAAAGTTTATTTGTCACGTGCGTCGAATACAACATTTCACTGTAGACCTTACAGTGAAATGCTTACTTACAGGCTTTAACCAATAGTGCAAAAAAGGTGTTAGGTGAACAATAGGTAGGTAAAGAAATAAAACAACAGTAAAAAGACAGGCTATATACAGTAGCGAGGCCATAAAAGTAGCGAGGCTACATACAGACACCGGTTAGTCAGGCTGATTGAGGTAGTATGTACATATGGTTAAAGTGACTATGCACATATGATGAACAGAGAGTAGCAGTGGTGTAAAAGAGGGGTTGGTGGGTGGCGGGACACAATGCAGATCGCCTGGTTAGCCAATGTGCAGGAGCACTGGTTGGTCGGCCCAATTGAGGTAGTATGTACATGAATATATACAGTGGGGCAAAACTGTATTTAGTCAGCCAACAATTGTGCAAGTTCTCTGGGAGAAAAAACAAAAAAAAAAACTTTTTTGCCCCACTGTAGTTAAAGTGACTATGCATATGTGATAAACAGAGAGTAGTAGCAGCGTAAAAAGAGGGTTTGGGGGGGGACACAATGCAAATAGTCCGGGTAGCCATTTGATGACCTGTTCATGAGTCTTATGGCTTGGGGGTATAGACTTGGCACTTCGGTACCGCTTGCCATGCGGTAGTAGAGATAAGTCTATGGCTGGGGTCTTTGACAATTTTTAGGGCCTTCCTCTGACACCGCCTGGTGTAGAGGTCCTGGATGGCAGGCAGCTTAGCCCCAGTGATGTGCTGGGCCGTACGCACTACCCTCTGAAAGTGCCTTGCAGGCAGAGGCCGAGCAATTGCCGTACCAGGCAGTGATGCAACCAGTCAAGTCAGGATGCTCTCGATGTTGCAGCTGTAGAACCTTTTTAGGAGCTGAGGACCCATGCCATATCTTTTTAGTTTCCTGAGGGGGAATAGGTTTGTCGTGCCCTCTTCACGACTGTCTTGGTGTGTTTGGACCATTCTAGTTTGTTGTTGATGTGGACACCAAGGAACCTGCTCCACTACAGCCCCGTCGATGAGAATGGGGGCGTGCTCGGTCCTCCTTTTCCTGTAGTCCACAATCATCTCCTTAGTCTTGGTTATGTTGAGGGATAGGTTGTTATTCTGGCACCACCCGGTCAGGTCTCTGACCTCCCTATAGGCTGTCTCGTCGTTGTCGGTGATCAGGTGTTCACTGTTGTGTTATCTGCAAACTTAATGAGGGTGTTGGAGTTGTGCCTGGCCATGCAGTCGTGGGTGAACAGGTAGTACAGGAGGGGACTGAGCACGCACCCCTGTGGAACTCCAGTGTTGAGGATCAGCTTGGCAGATGTGTTGCTACCTACCCTCACCACCTGGGGGCGTCCCGTCAGGATGTCCAGGATCCAGTTGCAGAGGGAGGTGTTTAGTCCCAGGATCCTTAGTTTAGTGATGAGCTTTGAGGGTAGTATGGTGTTGAGTGCTGAGCTGTAGTCAATGAATAGCATTCTCACATAAGTGTTCCTTTTGTCGAGGTGGGAAAGGACAGTGTGGAGTGCAATAGAGATTGTATATTCTGTGGATCTGTTTGGGCGGTATGCAAATTGGAGTGGGTCTAAGGTTTCTGGGATAATGGTGTTGATGTGAGCCATTACCAACCTTTCAAAGCACTTCATGGCTACGGACGTGAGTGCTACGGGTCTGTAGTCATTTAGGCAGGTTTCCTTTGTGTTCTTGGGCACAGGGACTATGGTGGTCTGCTTGAAACATGTTGGTATTACAGACTCAATCAGGGACATGTTGAAAATGTTAGTGAAGACACCTGTCAGTTGGCCAGCACATGCCCGGAGCACACGTCCTGGTAAACCGTCTGGCCCCGCAGTCTTGTGTATGTTGACCTGTTTAAAGGTCTTGCTCACGTCGGCTACGGAGAGCGTGATCACACAGTCGTCCGGAACAGCTGATGCTCTCATGCATGCTTCGAAGCGAGCATAGAAGTGATTTAGCTCGTCTGGTAGGCTTGGGTCACTGGGCAGCTCACAGTTGTGCTTCCCTTTGTAGTCTGTAATAGTTTGCAAGCCCTGCCATATAAGACAAGTGTCGGAGCCGGTGTAGTATGATTCAATCTTAGCCTTGTATTGACGCTTTGCCTGTTTGATGGTTCGTCGCGGGGCATAGCAGGATTTCTTGTAAGCTTCCGGGTTAGAGTCCCACACCTTGAAAGCGGCAGCTCTACCCTTTAGCTCAGCGCGAATGTTGCCTGTAATCCATGGCTTCTGGTTGGGGTATGTACGTACAGTCACTGGGGACGACATCCTCGATGCACTTATTGATAAAGCCAGTGACTGATGTGTTCTCCTCAATGCCATCGCTAGAATCCCGGAACATATTCCAGTCTGTGATAGCAAAACAGTCCTGTAGTTTAGCATTTGCTTCATCTTACCACTTTTTTTTATAGATTGAGTCACTGGTGCTTCCTGCTTTAATTTTTGCTTGTAAGCAGGAATCAGGAGGATAGAGTTGTGGTCAGATTTACCAAATGGAGGGAGAGCTTGGTACACGCCTCTGTGTGCGGAGTACAGGTGATCTAGAATTCTTTCCCCCTCTGGTTGCACATTTAACATGTTGATAGAAATTTGGTGGAACTGATTTAAGTTTCCCTGCATTAGTCTCCAGCCACTAGGAGTGCCGTCTCTTAGTGAGTGGTGAGTGCTCATCCTTTTACCATGCACAGTTGAGTTGACACTCGGGTTACGAAAGTAGTTTTGAATTCGCTGGGGGGTTGCTGGTGTCAGTATCCTAGATGCCGACTCCTGCCGTTTTGCCTTCTGGTAAGGGACTGCTCAGGGTGCCTCCGCGTGTGTGTCTCAGGGGGTTTGGTTCTAGTATAAAGACACATTTCCGTTCTTCCCCAAGGAAATTGAGAATACTGCATTGCAAGGCAATTTCATGACATACTATTGGCTTGTTGTATGACCAGTGTCCCTGTCCCCAGCCCCCTGCCCAGCCCCTCTGTGTTCAGCAGGGTGAGGGAGGCCCACAGACAGGTGATGGAGGACCAGACCGAGGCCCATCCCAGTGACCCTGGAACCCCTGTCAGGTAAACAACGTGTATGGCCTCTGACATAGGTTGTATTCATCAGGTCAGTGTGGCACAACATTTAAAAAATGTTGCGCAATGCAAACCTTAAAACAAGAGTTTCTTAGTGGACAAATTTGGATTGTAGGCTACCTCCCAGTTTCGGACTAATCTCTTCGGTTGCATGATAAGGATAGTTATTTTCAGCACGCCTTCGAAATCTAACGTTTGTCTCTGAGCATTTGATGCCAACCTGAAGTAAAGTCAGTTGATTCCCAGTATAATAGCACCCCCTGCTGGCTGAAATGAGAGCCTTGTAGTAACACAAGCCTAATGTCTATTGTGGCCTCAGAGTATCCCTTCTGTTTTAAAGTCCTGTAAAACTTCAATTAAACCTAGTCTCAAATAGCAGCTTGTCCATTTTAAGACGGACAGTGGCACACATTTCAGCAAATAAACGCCTGTTTCAAATAAACGCCTGTTTCAAATAAACGCCTGTTTCAAATATACGCCTGTTTCAAATATACGCCTGTTTCAAATATACGCTGAACGCTGGGTCTAAATGAATTGTTTACAAGGTTACGATGACTTATTTACAAGGTTTCATGTTTGATTTGTTACATTGAATAATTCAGTAATGACTAGAAAAAGTTATGTCAGTCATCTGTTTTTATCAGCAGTAAGAAACTGCTAGCCGTTGGCTGCAACCCGCTGAGAACTGCTAGCTAACTGGCAAACACAAAAACAGTCAACTTCTGGAGTACAGAACCCTAGAAATCGGCTGATCGCACACTAGTGGCGAAAGTAAGAACTGCCAAAATTGCACAGTCAAATAGGAGAATAATTTTCTCAAAATAGAGGCATACTAAGACAGAGATGTGACAGTGTGTAAATGATAACACATTAGTGCAGAAAATGAAGAACATTTATTAAAATGCTAGAAGTGAATTAACTATGCAAGTGAGCAAAAGCTGTGTGCATTATTAAGGAAATAGTTGTTTAGCTCAAATAGTCGCCTGTCTCTAATAAGCGCCTGATGTGTTGAGTGATTTTAAGCAAATAAACACCCATGCTATTAATTAGAGTTTCACGGTATGTCCGATTGGGATAAACAAGGGACATTAATTGTCTGCTCCAATCTTGTGTCCATTTGACCTTGACAGCCCTCTACCTGTCCTGGTATATCTTTAGAATTCAGGAAGTAGGTTGAGTGTGTGTGCGTGCGTGTGAGAGAGACCTACTTCTCTGCTATTTTGGGTACCATTCATGCCCCCTTAGAGAGATGGAGGCTCTGTTTGGTTTTGTCCTGTCGAGGTGTTATAACAAGGTCTTTTTCAAGGTGTCCACACAACACACCACAGCCCTAGTTGGACCTGCTTCTCTGTCCTACCATTACAGGACTACAAAGGCAATATTGAAACCTTTATTAACATTTGGCAAAGGATGATATCAGCCCTTCTATAAGTTTATATACATTGCCTTCAGAAAGTATTCAAACCCCTTGACTTTCTCCACATTATGTTGTGTTACAGCTTGAATTTAAAATTAATTAAATGTATATTTTTTGTCACCAGCCTACACGCAATACCCCATAATGTCAAAGGGGAATTCTGACTTTTTACATTTTAACAAATTCATTAAAAATGAAAAGCTGAAATGTCTTGAGTCAATAAGTATTCAACCCCTTTGTTATGGAAAGCCTAAATAAGTTCAGGAGTAAAAATGTGCTGAACAAGTCACATAATAAGTTGCATGGACTCACTCTGTGTGCAATAATAGTAGTGAACATAATTTTTAATGACTACCTCATCTCTGTACCCCACTCATACAATTGTCTGTAAGGTCCCTCAGTTGAGCATAACATTTCAGACAGATTCAACCACCAGGGAGGTTTTCCAATGCCTCACCAAGGTCACCTATTGGTAGATGGGTAAAAAAAAAGAAAGAAAACAAGCAGACATTGAATATCCCTTTGAGCCTGGTGAAGTTATTAATTACACTTTGGATGGTGTATCAATACATCCAGTCACTACAAAGATATAGCTGTCCTTCCTAACTCAGTTTCCGGAGAGGAAGGAAACTGCTCAGGGATTTCACCATGGGGAGGCCAATGTTGACTTTAAAACAGTTAGTTTCATGGCTGTGATAGAAAACTGAGGATGGATCAACAACATTGTAGCTACTCCACAATACTAACCTAAATGACAGAGTGAAAAATAGGAAGCCTGTACAGAATACAAATATTCCAAAACATGCATCCTCTTTGCAACAAGGTACTAAAGTAATACTGCTAAAAATGTGGCAAAGTAATTCACTTTTTGTCCTGAATACAAAGTGATATGTTTGGGGCAAATCCAATACAACACATTACTGAGTACCACTCTATTTCAGTCATAGTGCTGGCTGTTATGGGTATGCTTCAGGACTGGGGAGTTTTTCAGGATAAAAAATAAACGTAATGAAGCTAAGCACAGGGAAAATCCTAGAGGAAAACCTGGTTCAGTCTGCTTTCCACCAGACACTGGGAGATGAATTCACCTTTCAGCAGGACAATAACCTAAAACACAAAGCCAAATCTACATCGGAGTTGCTTACCAAGAAGACAGTGAATGTTCCTGAGTGGCCGAGTTACAGTTTTGACTTAAATCTACGGCAAGACCTGAAAATGGTTGTCTAGCAATGATCAACAACCAATTTGACGGAGCTTGAAGAATTATGAAAATAATAATAGGCAAATGTTGCACAATCCAGGTGTGGAAAGCTCTTAGAGATTTACCCAGAAAGACTCACAGATGTAATCACTTCCAACGGTGCTTCTACAAAGTATTGACTCAGGGGTGTGAGTACTTATGTAAATGAGAGCTGTCTGTATTTCATTTTCAAAAGTTTCAAAAAATATGTTTTCGCTTTGTCATTATGGAGTATTGTGTGTAGATGGGTGAGAAAACAAATGTATTTAATCCATTTTTATTTCCGGCTGTAACACAACAACATGTGGAATAATTTAAGGGATATGAATACTTTCTGAAGGCACGGTATATTTATATGTGCATACATGTATTTCTATTAGTCCTGAAAGTGCTTTACAGTGTAGGGACTCACCCCATCCATGTGTAGCGCCCCTCTGGGTGATGCACGGCAGCCATTTTGACTCTTGAACGCTCACCACACAATGAAAGTGGTTGATTGTGACATTGACATATGAAATGTCTCTCTCACCTTTCACAGAGGGGAACTGTTCAGCTCACCCTCACAGCAGAAAAGCTCCCAAAGACCCTCCATCCCTTCTCTCTCCCTGGAATGCATCAGCCTCCCCAACAGCCAATCCGAGCCCCTCTCCAGCCCCCGCCAGGAAGTGAAGCATACGTTGCCATTGGGGCTCAGAGAGAAAGAGCCTCCTGCTGAACCATCCACCCCAGGCCATCCAGCAGTGAAAACACCACAAAAAGGTACCGCAGCTGGGGATAGAGAGCCGTGTGGGCCCCCGGAGCCATCCACCCCCACCAGAGCCGCTGCCATCAGACAGAGGGCCGTGTCCCAGCAGACAAGCTTTGACAACACCATCTCTCCCAGTTCACCCAGTAAGGTAAGAGCCACTGGGTTAGCTACAAGGATATGGTTGATCATTTTGCAAGGGAATAGAAAGTGATGAGATTCCTATCCGTTATTCTTCTAGCCTAACCAACATTCCCCCCCCCTTGTTCTCTCTCTTTCTTTTCATCAATCTTACTTGTCTCATGTTCTCCTGTTTTGTTGTTTCTCTCTCACTCCCTTCATCCACCTTGCCTGTCTCATGTCCTGCTGTTTTGTCGCCCCCCTCCCTCTTTCTTACACTCTCTTCATCCAACCTTGCTTGTCTCATGTGTCCTTTTGCTTCCTCCTCTCTGACTCTAGCTTTGTCAGAGAGTGGCGTTTCAGCAGACCAGTTTTGAAGCGGCTGGCCCCAGGTCTCCAGCAGCCAGCGTAAGGGTCCTTAGTTACCTCCTGTCCTTCTTACAATGTCAAAATGGAACAATAATAACATGTCCGAATAACAGAAACAACCATTGTCCCTTCTGCTAGCCCCTACTCCTTAACGGTTAGCAGATGAAGATTGGCATCCTGTTTGAAATTCAATTCATAAATTGACAATTGCTTATTGTATTTTATGATTTTTATCTCTGACAGAATATAAAACTGGAGTGACCTTGTAGCAGATCAAGGGCTGAATGTATCAAACGTCTCAGGGGTGCTGATCTAGGATCTGGTCCAACCTGCCCATGTAATCTTATTCATTATGATCTCTGAGGCACAACTGATCCTAGATCAGCACTTCTGCTCTGAGATACTTGATACATACACCCATCAGGGGCTGTAAGCGAATAACGCATTCTGAGGGTCAAGGGTTAACTCCACCCCCTTCTGTGTGACAGGGCGAGCTAGAGACCCCACCCTCGAGGGCAGCTGCTGGTCCCGTCCATCGCAGACACGTGCGGACAATTCAGGAAGTGCGGACGACGGTCACACGCATCATCACTGACGTGTACTACGAGGACGGGAGAGAGGTGGACTGTAAGGTCACTGAGGTGGGGACCAAGCCATTTAGCTCATAGACCTTTCAACTCTTTCTTTTTGACATTGATTACGCCTCACTGTTGCTGTGTGTGTGTGTGTTCTTCCTCAGGAGTCGGAGGAGCCGGTGGTGGACAGCCGTGTGTTGGAAAGCGACATCTCTCCGTGTCGCACCGGCAGCTCCATGACCTCCGGTGACCTGGGTGATGTCAGCTCTCTGTCCTCCAAAGCTTCCAGCCTGCAGCACAGCTCCGGGGGCACCAGCATAGTTACGGGTCCTGCCCAGAGGGGCCCTGAGTTTGTCATGCCGCCCAGCCGAGGGGCCAAGTCTGTCAGGTACTGTAATGGACATGGGTTTGAATTGGATTGTATTTTATTTAAATGATGCATGCAGTTAATTTCCTGATCTGAATTGACCTTTTCCGTCTAGTGACTGCCTTCTGCCTTCTTATAATGAGTGGCCCTCAGTCTAGTCTTCTGTAACATGATCTATATCCATGCTCTAACACTATTTATTGTGCTTATTTCTTAGTCTTAATCTCTGTTGTCTTTGCACGCACATTTTCACACCTGTCAACAACAAACATCAGAGAAACAAAATAATTCCTATACTAAACAAGGGTTCAGTATCTAAGTACCCTCTTAACCATAGAAATAGAATTACTAGAAGTGACATTCTATGTCTATGCTTTTAACCACTCTTACGTGTTGACAGGTATGCATGCATATATCAGTCTTTGACTTTGTCCACTGTCTAACTACCCCTCCGCCACAACCCCCCAACCCAACACCCAGATAAGTTATTCTAAGGCCCTATCCACAACTGCTCCCCTAGATGGACCAACCCATATGGTCACAATAGGGGTATCCATCAGCTGCCCCATTTCTGCTGTACTGACCGTCCTTCTCTTGGTAGAACTTGGCCTGGGCATAGATCTAGGATCAGCTAACCCTCCCCAACCCTAACCTCAACCATCATAAGGAAAAATATAAAACTGACCTTAGTTCAGCTTTTATGGGATGATTCATCCTTCCCTGTCCCTCTCCTCTCTGTCTGCAGCCCCAGGAGGGGGAGTGGGCCACAGCAGAGGGGCCACAGGGGTCAAACGGCAGGGTCAGAGTTCATGGGCGAGAGAGTTCAAGGACTCCATGGGTCACGGGCATTCACCCCATTGACGCCCCGCGGAAGAGCCAGGAGGGGCAGACCTCCGTCCCGCTCACCCCTGTCCAGGTGAGCCCTGTCTAGGGACGCCACTGGAGCTGTAGTGGGTCAGAGTTTCAGAAACACCTAGTGACATCATCAAAAGCAGACATTAGGTGCATGAACAAACACAACTACATCCACGCCAGCACGTACGTAGCCAATTGTGCCTTCCCAAAATAGTAATGCAACGCGATTCAACCGGTGTGCAACGCATGGGAGTTGGTTGCTTCCCGACATCATTCAGCATTCTAAAACCTGTGGGTGCGTGTACATTTTTTCCAACCTTTAGGCTTCCATTTTGAAAACAAGTCAACCTGAGATGAGACACTGAGATAGTTTAATGAAACCTTAGAATTGAGTACAGAAATTGAACATTTTGGGTTCCTAGCTTTAGAACAAGGATCCTCCATCCTGCTGTTTCTAGAGAGCTGCAGTAGCCCAGGTATTTGTTCCAGACCATTGTCTCTCCAATCCCACAGGGTCCCTGCTGACATTATCCTTTTCCTGTCTTCACTAATCATCTCAACGCAACACAGCTGTCTCCTTTTCCTGTCTTCACCTATCATCTCAATGCAACACAGCTGTCTCCTTTTCCTGTCTTCACCTATCATCTCAATGCAACACAGCTGTCTCCTTTTCCTGTCTTCACTAATCATCTCAATGCAACACAGCTGTCTCCTTTTCCTGTCTTCACCTATCATCTCAATGCAACACAGCTGTCTCCTTTTCCTGTCTTCACCAATCATCTCAATGCAACACAGCTGTCTCCTTTTCCTGTCTTCACTAATCATCTCAATGCAACACAGCTGTCTCCTCTTCCTGTCTTCACTAATCATCTCAATGCAACACAGCTGTCTCCTTTTCCTGTCTTCACTAATCATCTCAATGCAACACAGCTGTCTCCTTTTCCTGTCTTCACTAATCATCTCAATGCAACACAGCTGTCTCCTTTTCCTGTCTTCACTGATCATCTCAATGCAACACAGCTGTCTCCTTTTCCTGTCTTCACTAATCATCTCAATGCAACACAGCTGTCTCCTTTTCCTGTCTTCACTAATCATCTCAATGCAACACAGCTGTCTCCTTTTCCTGTCTTCACTAATCATCTCAATGCAACACAGCTGTCTCCTTTTCCTGTCTTCACTAATCATCTCAATGCAACACAGCTGTCTCCTTTTCCTGTCTTCACTAATCATCTCAATGCAACACAGCTGTCTCATTTTCCTGTCTTCACTAATCATCTCAATGCAACACAGCTGTCTCCTTTTCCTGTCTTCACTAATCATCTCAATGGAACACAGCTGTCTCCTTTTCCTGTCTTCACCTATCATCTCAATGCAACACAGCTGTCTCCTTTTCCTGTCTTCACCAATCATCTCAATGCAACACAGCTGTCTCCTTTTCCTGTCTTCACTAATCATCTCAATGCAACACAGCTGTCTCCTTTTCCTGTCTTCACTAATCATCTCAATGCAACACAGCTGTCTCCTTTTCCTGTCTTCACTAATCATCTCAATGCAACACAGCTGTCTCCTTTTCCTGTCTTCACTAATCATCTCAATGCAACACAGCTGTCTCCTTTTCCTGTCTTCACTAATCATCTCAATGCAACACAGCTGTCTCCTTTTCCTGTCTTCACTAATCATCTCAATGCAACACAGCTGTCTCCTTTTCCTGTCTTCACCAATCATCTCAATGCAACACAGCTGTCTCCTTTTCCTGTCTTCACCAATCATCTCAATGCAACACAGCTGTCTCCTTTTCCTGTCTTCACCAATCATCTCAATGCAACACAGCTGTCTCCTTTTCCTGTCTTCACTAATCATCTCAATGGAACACAGCTGTCTCCTTTTCCTGTCTTCACCTATCATCTCAATGCAACACAGTTGTCTCCTTTTCCTGTCTTCACCAATCATCTCAATGCAACACAGCTGTCTCCTTTTCCTGTCTTCACTAATCATCTCAATGCAACACAGCTGTCTCCTTTTCCTGTCTTCACTAATCATCTCAATGCAACACAGCTGTCTCCTTTTCCTGTCTTCACTAATCATCTCAATGCAACACAGCTGTCTCCTTTTCCTGTCTTCACTAATCATCTCAATGCAACACAGCTGTCTCCTTTTCCTGTCTTCACTAATCATCTCAATGCAACACAGCTGTCTCCTTTTCCTGTCTTCACCAATCATCTCAATGCAACACAGCTGTCTCCTTTTCCTGTCTTCACCAATCATCTCAATGCAACACAGCTGTCTCCTTTTCCTGTCTTCACTAATCATCTCAATGCAACACAGCTGTCCCTGTCTAACATGTATGTTTCTTATTGACTAAAAGGAGCCCAGACTTTAAAGCACTACTTGAAGAAATGTGCAGTATATAGAACATGACTGGTCTGTTCCACTGGAGGAGTAACGCTGATCTGTTCTTTACATAACGTTTCTAAACATATGTCTGTAATGTTCAAAATGTTGATGGTGCTCTTTGTCCTATTGACTCTCTCAGGGGTGCCGGCGTCCCTCGTACCAATGCCCGCGGCCAACCACTGTCCTCCTCCGAGGATGAGCCCTACACCCGCCTGTGTCCCACCCCGCACATCCCAGACAGCCCAGCGGTCCCCAGCCACTCCTCCACGTCTCTCCTCACCACCATTTCCCAAGATGAAAGCAGCCCAGCTGGGAGCAGCTTCGTGGGGCTTCGCGTGGTGGCCAAGTGGTCCAGCAACGGCTACTTCTACTCAGGCCGCATCACCAAGGACCTGGGCGAGGGGCGTTACCGGCTGCTCTTCGATGACAGCTATGAGTGCGAGGTCACGGGCAAGGACATCCTGCTGTGCGACCCCATCCCCCTGGACACTGAGGTCACGGCACTGCTGGAGGACGAGTACTTCAGCACAGGTGATTCTGCGTTCAAAACTGGGAACTCTGAAAAATATGAGGTCAAATCATGACGTCAGTGATCTTCAGGTCGGAAAGTCGGAGCTCTAGAAAGAGACCTGAGTTGGAATGACCGTTCAAATAGATTTTTCCCAGTCCAAGCTCGTTTTCTTTCCTCCTTCCCAGTAGTTTTGAAAGCAATAAAGTCGGAAGTCAGAGAGTTCCCAGTTGTTTTGAAAGCGGCATGAGAAGGGGAAAAGAGAGGACAGATTGTTTGCACTCCCAAAGTTTACACTTGAACAATCCCTGACATGGATGTAAAAGCATATGATTGGTTTGGTGTAAGCTTTCTCCCATGGTTAAACGCATGACGGGGAGTGTGAAAACACGTGTGGAGAATCTGGACGTAGGACAGGAGAGGACAGGAGAAGAGAGAATGGGGTTGGAATGGGTTTGGAGTGGAGGATAGAGGAATAAGACAATTCGAGTCTCAACACAGACCCATGGCTGAGAAGAGGTCAGGCTGTCACTGGAAACTAATTTCCCTTCATGTGGTTGGCCCTTTTCCCAATTCTGTCTTTAAATGAAAAATAAATTGGTGATCCTGACTCTCCACAAATGTGTAATGGATCTTCAGTGGAATGTTAACGTCAGTGTACTGTAGTCTCTCTTCAATTGACTGTTGTTTTTCTCCATGTAGCTGATATGATGCAAATTTGACTGCTTATCAACCCTTCTCTGGCTTTGCGTTGTCTCCCCAGGTCGAGTGAAGGACTACAAGAAGGAGGGCGAGGACTTGTTCTACAGTGTGGAGAAGCAGGGCCAGACTACAGCTGTAGAGAGGGAGGGCCAGACTACAGCTGTAGAGAGTGAGGGCCAGACTACAGCCACTACAGCTGTAGAGAGTGAGGGCCAGACTACAGCCACTACAGCTGTAGAGAGGCAGTGGTACAGCCGCAGTTCTGTCATCCTGACCATGGAGCAAGGCAACAGGCTGAGAGAACAGTACGGCCTGGGACCCTACGAGCCCTCCACACCCCTTGCCAAGGCCTCTGATATCAGCCTGGGTAAGACAACCACAAAGCTTTGAGGATTGACTAAGTGAGAACCATATAGCCGTGCCCTGGCAAGAACCACAAGTACCCTTTCCACACTGAGCCGAGATGTACTCCACTGGCCTGGTTACGCTAACACAATAGTTGCTGGAACTCTTCTGGAAAGGACAGTGTGAAACTAAATGATTGGACCTAGCACAGTAGCATACCACCCAGCATCCCACTGCTGGCAGGGTTGGTCCTGGGTGGTCCCTGGATGGGAGACCAGATACGACGAAGTGGTGTAAGAGGGCCAGTAGGAGGTACTCTTTTCTCTGGTCTAAAGAAATAATAAAAAATATCCCAATGCCACAGGGCAGTGATTGGGGACATTGCCCTGTGTAGTGTAGGGTGCAGTCTTTCGGATGGGACGTTAAACGGGTGTCCTGACTCTCTGTGGTCACTAAAAGATCCCATGGCACTTATTATAAGAGTAGGGGTGTTAACCCTGGTGTCCTGGCTAAATTCCCAATCTGACCCTCATACCATCATGACCACCTAATCATCCCCAGCTTCCAATTGGCTCATTCATCTCCACTTCTCTCCCCTGTAACTATTACCCAGGTCGTTGCTGTAGATGAGAATGTGTTCTCAGTCAACTTACCCGGTTAAATAAAAACAGTACAGGTTGGGTTGGCATGATAATGTTAAAATGGTATAATGTGAGCACTGCCCAATAAGGAAATATATTACATTACTCCTCTTAAGTTTGAGTTGAGTCATCTCTACGTTTCACATAGCTTGATAAAGACTCCCAAGTCCCTGTGAAAACAGTGATTCCTTCATACAGGAAGAATCTGCTGAGTGTTTCATCAAACAGAAGTGGGGTTAAATGTTAGTCATTTCCCTGTCAAGTGTGATGACGTGTGACATTGCTGTGCCCGCCCCCACAGATTGAAGTAGAGATATAATGAGTACATTCTATGGCGCTGTCTTCCACAGATAACCTGGTGGAGGGGAAGAGGAGACGCAGGGGGATCACAGGGGGGGCCAGCCCCCTCACCCCTGGCCCCTCTGGGAAGAGGAAGCTGATCAGCTCTGAGGACAGGGACAGGACCCCGGCTAAGCGAGGCCGCAGAGGGGGAGCCAGAGCCGGTACGGAGACCAAGTCACCCTAAACTTGACACCATACCTTAACCCTGACCCTACACCTAACCTCTGTGTCCAAGCCTAAACTCTCAACTGTAACCTCTAACATTTAGGTTCAACTTAAATGTCAACCCAAAACCTAAAATGCCCACCTCCAACCCCAGTCTATTTAACACTAAGCCACAGCCCTAACCTCAATCTCAGTAACACTAAGCCACAGCCCTAACCTCAACCTCGGAGCATAGATCACTGAGCAAACCATACAGACCTGACCCCAGAACCGTGGACTGAGAGCCCTTGGTGATGGTTTGGATAGGTGGAGGCATTTTATACATTCTAGAAATGTGTTTCTATATTTATTAACATAATTGGTCTCAGTGGGGTGCAGAATTTTTAGACTGCTGCAATGTACATTTTAACTATTTATTAATACAATTGGTTTTAGTCAGTATTGGTCGTTTTTATGAATGTAATTATGAACTATAAGAGCAGGGCACGCATTGAAAATGTAATGGTTTTTTTAACACCATTTTTTTTAATAAAGATTTGGATATTTGAAATGATTTTCTGTAAAGAGTATTCTTAGTATTGCTAGCTCTCTATAGAGATTACAGTATATAACCAGTCATAAAGCCTTTGAGTTTGTATTCAGACCCACAGACATTTTTGACTACCACAGTGCACTGCAACCACCACCCTCTCCTTATAATATAATAATATATGCCATTTAGTAGACGCTTTTATCCAAAGCCACTTAGTCATGCGTGCATACTGCATACATTTTATGTACGAGGTGGCAGGTAGCCTGGTGGTAGAGTGTTGGACTAGTAACCGAAAGGTTGCAAGATCGAATCCCTGAGCTGACAAGGTAAAAATCTGTCATTCTGCCCCTGAACAAGGCAGTTAACCCACTGTTCCTAGGCTGTCATTGAAAATAAGAATTTGTTCTTAACTGACTTTCCTAGTTAAAGGTCAAATAAAAATATGTTTTCTTTAAAACGGGTGGTCCTGGGAATTGAAACCACTATCCTGGCGTTGCAAGTGCCATGCTTTACCAACGGAGCGACAGAGGACCTTAGGCTGAGTTGGTATGTGAATAACTATTAATAGACTTGGTGTTGGTCCACATGTGTAAAGGAAACAGGTAAAGGTGTGTTTTTATATTATCCACTGAATATTTGCTCAGAGGGGTGTCTTTCCATAAACCTTTCACTCCTTTGAACCGCGCACGGATCCCAAAAACTTGTTTTGAGTGACGGCAGACAATGTTTCATGACATTGAGAGAAGTGTCAAGTCAAACCTGTTTTCCTTTAGTTGTTTGAAGGGCTGAACCTCATGTTTTACTGTACTGGTGGTGTTTGAAGGGCTGAACCTCATGTTTTACTGTACTGGTGGTGTTTGAAGGACTGAACCTCATGTTTTACTGTACTGGTGGTGTTTGAAGGACTGAACCTCATGTTTTACTGTACTGGTGGTGTTTGAAGGACTGAACCTCATGTTTTACTGTACTGGTGGTGTTTGAAGGACTGAACCTCATGTTTTACTGTACCGGTGGTGTTTGAAGGGCTGAACTTCATGTTTTACTGTACTGGTGGTGTTTGAAGGGCTGAACCTCATGTTTTACTGTACTGGTGGTGTTTGAAGAGCTGAACCTCATGTTTTACTGTACTGGTGGTGTTTGAAGGACTGAACCTCATGTTTTACTGTACTGGTGGTGTTTGAAGGACTGAACCTCATGTTTTACTGTACTGGTGGTGTTTGAAGGGCTGAACCTCATGTTTTACTGCACCGGTGGTGTTCGTGTTCTTCCTCAGTCTGTTATAAAGCTATTTTTCTTCATAGACCTTTTCTCTCTTGAAATACACAATTCCAGCTGTTTCATTGATGGTTTCTAATTTCTGCTGTCTCTCTATTTCTCTTTTATTTATCTCTCGCTCTCTCTCTGTGTATGTGTCTCTGATTGGGCGTCTGTATGTGTCCATCCATTCATTTCTCTCCACAGGTCAGCGGGTTGGTGTGTGTAACACCTCAGGCAGTGGCACCGACCTGCCCTGGGACCATAGTGACCTGGCGGAGACTCACGGCCCGCTGCCCCAGAGTGCATCTCTCTTCGTGGGCTTTGTCTTCATGCTGACCGCATCATCAGAGAGCGACCGCCAGACCAACCAGCCAATCAGCGATGGCGAGGAGGGTGAGAAGGCTATGGCCCAATCCCAAATCTACCCCTAAACCCTTGTGGAGATGGGAGAGGATTTGATTGGTATAAGCAATATGGTGAAACTCCATCTGCCCTATCA
Organism: Oncorhynchus clarkii lewisi; assembly: GCF_045791955.1. Taxonomy (NCBI): domain Eukaryota; kingdom Metazoa; phylum Chordata; class Actinopteri; order Salmoniformes; family Salmonidae; genus Oncorhynchus; species Oncorhynchus clarkii. The sequence continues at coordinate 48,909,663 of NC_092175.1, read as the reverse complement.
GAGGACAGGGTGGAGCTATAGTACTATCAAATTGCAAACACCTCTCAAATCCAGTCAGATCTCCACATGCATAGGGTCCAGGGGTTGATTCTGGATGGGACCCTTGTGTATTCCCAGACTGTGGAACACCCCTTAAAGGGATAGTTCATTCCAGTGTTCAAATTATACATTGTCTTTTAGGTGTCCACAACATTGAAATCTTTGACCTTTTGGGGGAGCCCCACATTTATATTTGAATTATTATGGGGTCTCTAATTTGACGTTCATTCCAATGTTAAAGTTTGACAGATCATCATTAATCGGCGGATTCCTAACTTTGAGACTTTGGTGTTAATAATTGATGTCAATGGGAAACTTCCAAGAAACAAATGACTGAGTGTGTGGATCAAGTAAAAATTTTGCCCAGGAATCTGGTTAGTTTTAGGCAAAGGTCTTCCACAGTGGTCTGTGCAGCCTCAATGAAATGCATTTAATTCATTTAAGACACACCGACATCCTTTTTTGTTTATCTAAATGACAGCTAAAGATCTCTCTGATTGTGTATGTTAACATGTTTTATGTTGTCCTTTCCCTCCAATAGAGTATGTGCAGACGGCCCCCTATCACAAACGCTACACTGAGACACAGCTGGAGGCCGGAGCAGGCTTCATCCTCAACGACTTCAACGAGGAACAGGTGACATGGAACACCCATAGAGAGAGAATTACTAGAGGGACAAAGCCTCTCATTTCACTGCAATTCTATTTCTATGAGCACACTTCTACAGCCATGTCAGTTCTCATGGAATATGGAGAGAGAAGCGACAGTAGGGAGGCATTACTGTATGTAGGCACACTACATCCTCTGCACCTACAGTTGAAGTTGGAAGTTTATGATGAAGCCTACACTTAGGTTGGAGTCAAACTTGTTTTTCAACCACTCCACAAATTTCTTGTTAACAAACTATAGTTTTGGCAAGTCGGTTAGGACATCTACTTTGTGCATGACTAGTCATTTTCCCAACAGACAAATTATTTCACTTATAATTCACTGTATCACAATTTCAGTGGGTCAGAAGTTTACCTACACTAAGTTGATTGTGGATTTAAACAGCTTGGAAAATTCCAGAAAATTATGTCATGGCTTTAGAAGCTTCTGATAGGCTAATTGACATAATTTGAGTCAATTGGAGGTGTACCTGTGGATGTATTTCAAGGCCTACCTTTAAACTCAGTACCTCTTTACTTGACATCATGGAAAAATCAAAATAAATCACCCAAGACCTCAGAAGAAAAATTGTAGACCTCCACAAATCTGGTTCATCCTTGGGAGCAATTTCCAAACGCCTGAAGGTACCACTTTCATCTGAACAAACACCATGGGACAACGCAGCAGTCATACTGCTCAAGAAGGAGACGTGTTCTGTATATCCACAATAAAATGAGTCCTATATCGACATGACCTGAAAAGCCGCTCAGCAAGGAAGAAGCCACTGCTCCAAAACTGCCATAAAATAAGCCAGAATACAGTTAGCAAATGCATATGGGGACAAAGACCGTACTTTTTAAAGAAATGTCCTCTGGTCTGATGAAAAAAAAAATAGAACTGTTTGGCCATAATGACCATCGTTA
>NC_092175.1:48838053-48898053 GCF_045791955.1 Oncorhynchus clarkii lewisi | reverse complement strand
CTAACTAGCATGATGACCCTAACTAGCATCCTGACCCTGACCCTAACTAGCATGATGACCCTAACTAGCATACTGACCCTGACCCTAACTATCATGATGACCATGACCCTAACTAGCATGCTGACCCTGACCCAAACTATCATGCTGACCCTGACCCTAACTAGCATGATGACCCTAACTAGCATCCTGACCCTGACCCTAACTAGCATGATGACCCCAACTAGCATACTGACCCTGACCCTAACTATCATGATGACCGTGACCCTAACTAGCATGCTGACCCTGACCCAAACTATCATGCTGATCCTGACCCTAACTAGCATGATGACTCTGACTGGCATCTTGACCATGACCCTAACTTGCACGATGACCCTGAGCCTAACTAGCATGTTGACCCTGACCCTAACTAACATGCTGACCCTTACCCTAACAAGCACGCTGACCCTGACAATGACTAGCATGCTGACCATGACCCTAACTAGCATGTTGACCCTAATTAGCATACTGACCCTGACCCTAACTATCATGATGACCCTGACCATAACTAGCATGCTGACCGTGCCCCTAACTAGCGTGATGGCCCTGACAGGAATCCTCACCATGACCCTAACTTGCATGATGACCCTGACCCTAAATAGACGATGAACCTGACCATAACTAGATGATGAACCTGATCCTAACTAGCATGATGACCCTGACCCTAACTAGCATCCTGACCCTGACCCTAACTAGCACGATGACCCTGATACTAACTAGCATCCTGACGCTGACCCTGACTAGCATGCTGACTTTGACCCCAACTAGCATGTTGATCCTAACTAGCATGCTGACCCTGACCCTAGCTAACATGATGACCCTGACTAGCATTCTGACCCTGACCCTAACTAGCATCCTGACCCTGACCCATACTAACATGATGACCCTGACTAGCATGCTGACCCTGCCCGACTAACATGATGACGCTGACCCTAACTAGCATAATGACCCTGACTATCATTCTGACCCTGACCCTAACTAGCATCCTGACCCTGACCCATACTAACATGATGACCCTGACTAGCATTCTGACCCTGCCCGACTAACATGATGACGCTGACCCTAACTAGCATAATGACCCTGACCCTAACTAGCATGATGATCCTGACCCTAACTAGCATGCTGACCCTGACCAGGAGTTATCAGGATACAACAATATATATATATTTTTATATTTTTTATTATTTAACTAGGCACGTTTTGTATTTTTTATTTCTCCTTGATTGAACCAGGTAGGCCAGTTGAGAAGAAGTTCTCATTTAAAACTGCAACCTGGCAAAGATGAAGCAAAGCAGTGCAACAAAAACAACACAGAGTTACACATGGGAATAACAAACGTGCAGTCAATAACACAATAGAAAAATCTATGTACAGTGTGTGCAAATGTAGAAGATTAGGGTGGTATGGCAATAAATAGGCCATAGAGACAAAATAATTACAATTTATTATTAACACTGGAGTGATAGTTGTGCAGATGATGATGTGCAAGTAGAGATACTGGGGTGCAAAAGAGAAAAAAGAGAAACAACAATATAGGGATGAGGTAGTTGGGTGTGCTATTTAAAGATTGGCTGTGTACAGGTACAGCGATCGGTAAGCTGCTCTGACAGCTGATGCTTGAGGTTGGAGAGGGAGATATAAGACTACAGTTTCAGTGATTTTTGCAACTCGTTCCAGTCATTAGCAGCAGAGAACTGGAAGGAAAGGCGGCCAAAGTAAGTGTTGGCTTTGGGGATGACCAGTGAAATATACCTGCTGGAGCACGTGCTACGGGTGGGTGTTGCTATGGTGACCAGTGAGTTGAGAGAAGGCGGGGCTTTACCTAGCATAGACTTATAGATGACCTGGAACCAGTGGGTTTGGTGACGAATATGTAGTGAGGGCAAGCCAATGAGAACATACAGGTTGCAGTGGTGGGTGGTATATGGGGCTTTGGTGATAAATCGGATGGCACTACATCCAGCTTGTTGAGTAGAGTGTTGGAGGCCATTTTGTAAATTAATCGGTAGGATAGTAAGTTTTACGAGGGTATGTTTGCCAGCAGCATGAGTGAAGGAGGCTTTGTTGCGAAATAGGAAGCGGATTCTAGATATAATTTTGGATTGGAGATGCTTAATGTGAGTCTGGAAGGAGAGTTTACAGTCTATCCAGACACCTAGATATTTGTAGTTCACTACTATCACTACTTCCGGCGCCGACAGAGATGGCTGCCTCGCTTCGCAATCCTAGGAAACTATGCAGTATTTAGTTTTTTTACATGTTATTTCTTACATTGGTACCCCAGGTAATCTTAGGTTTTATTACATACAGTCGGGAGGAACTACTGGATATAAGAGCAACGTCAACTCACCATCATTATGATCAGGAATACGACTTTCCCGAAATGGATCCTCTGTTTTGCCCATCACCCAGGACAATGGATCGGATCCCAGTCGGAGAACCAAAACAACGTCGCCGTAAAAGGGGCAGACTGTTGTGCACTTGAGTGAGGACCCAAAAACGGTTTAACAAAAACAGAGTATTTTAATGTAAACACAGGGAAGACATAGATCCTCTTCAGATGTAGATAATGGAAAAATAGACAACCCGCAGAGAGGGCGACAAATGAAACAAAAAGTCCTTCTGATAATTACAAAAGAGCCCCCTTCTTAGCAGCAGAGGAGAATAGCTGGGTTAGCGGCGACAGGCTGCAGGTCTCTCTGGGTAGGCGCGGTCGTAGAGGAACAGTGGTACCTGATCTCACGTAGCATCAGATGAACTGGACACAGTACAAACGACAAGACAGTTAGCTGAGTACAGGATGCACTTGCCAGGCGGATTCCGACAGGACGGGACAGGACAAGGGTGAAGCAAACGAGACGATAGTTTGTTTCTGGCATGAGAAACTCAAACGAGAATCTGACAAAGAAAGAAGCAGGAACAGAGAGAGAAATAGAGACCTAATCAGAGGGAAAAAGGGAACAGGTGGGAAAAGGGTGAACGAGGTAGTTAGAGGAGATGAGGAACAGCTGGAGGAGGAGAGAAAGAGAAGGTAACCTAATACGACCAGCAGAGGGAGACAGAGTGAAGAGAAAGAACAGGAACAAGACATAACATGACAAGACATGACACAGACGGAGCAGTCTTCTGGTCAGGCTCCGGAGACAGGCCAATCGCGCACCGCTCCCGAGCATACTACTCACCAATGTCCAGTCTCTTGACAACAAGGTTGATGAAATCCGAGCAAGGGTAGCACTCCAGAGAGACAGAAACTGTAACGTTCTTTGCTTCACGGAAACATGGCTCACTCGAGACACACTATCCAACTCGGTACAGCCAGCTGGTTTCTTCACGCATCGCGCCGACAGAAACAAGCATCTTTCTGGTAAGAAGAGGGGCGGGGGGTATGCCTTGTGATTTACGAGACGTGGTGTGATCATAACAACATACAGGAACTCAAGTCCTTCTGTTCACCTGACTTAGAATTCCTCACAAACAAATGTCGACCGCATTATCTACCAAGAGAATTCCCTTCGATTATAATCACAGCCGCATATATTCCCCCCCAAAGCAGACACATTGACGGCCCTGAACAAACTTTATTTGACTCTATGTAAACTGGAATATCCTGAGGCTGCACATATCCTGAGGCTGCATTCTGAATTGGTCCACCCACACAGACAGCGTGGTGAAGAAGGCGCAGCAGCGTCTCTTCAACCTCAGGAGGCTGAAGAAATTCTGCTTGTCACCAAAAGCACTCACAAACTTCTACAGATGCACAATCGAGAGCATCCTGTCGTGCTGTCGGGGTCAAACTACCTGCTCTCCAGGACACCTAAACCACCCAATGTCACAGGAAGGCCATAAAGATCATCAAGGACAACCACCCGAGCCACTGCCTGTTCATCCCGCTATCATCCAGAAGGCGAGGTCAGTACAGGTGCATCAAAGCAGGGACCAAGAGACTGAAAAACAGGTTCTATCTATATCATCAATGAAGTAAGCCACGTTCTTCTTCTTTACATATTCCAATGAGACAACACTAGAAAAACATTTAGCAAGCTTGTTGTCAACCTTTTGGTTAGCAATCAGCTGCTCACGAGTGACTGGTAATTGTTTTGCATCAGCAATAAGTTCAACATTCTTTGATTCTTTCCTGGGCTGTTTGTCAGAGGTGATCAGCTTCCCAGAGGTATCACACAACCCATCCTCTTGATCAACCTCTTTGAACAGAACTGTGTTCGACAAATCTATCACGTCACCCTCTTGTCGTGCCTGAGCACGAGTGAAAGCACAAACGGGGAACACATGTGGATAACTCTGTGCCAGCTCATTAGAGAGAGAGTGGTCACTTTTATCCAATACTTCCAATACGGGTACTACCTTTCCTCCGGCAATATCGTTACCCACACAGGATACTTGTATCCGTAACACCATCAGACTGTTAAACAGCCACCACTAGCATTGAGTGACTCAACTCCAGCCACTTTAATAATGGAAAAATGTATTTACAAATGTATCACTAGCCACTTTAAACAATGCCACTTAATATAATGTTTACATACCCTACATTACTCATCTCATATGTATGTACTGTACTCTACACCATCCACTGCATCTTGCCTATGCCATTCTGTACCATCACTCATTCATATATTTTTATGTACATATGCTTCATCCCTTTACACTTGTGTGTATAAGGTAATTGTTGTGGAATTGTTAGGTTAGACTACTCTTTGGTTATTACTGCATTGTCGGAACTAGAAGCACAAGCATTTCGCTACACTCGCATTAACATCTGCTAACAATGTGTATGTGACAAATACAATTTGATTTGATTTGATTTGTCCACATATTCTAAGTCAGAACCATCCAGAGTAGTGTTGCTAGTTGGACGGGAAGGTGCGCACAGCAATCGGTTGAAGAGCATGCATTTCGTTTTACTAGCATTTAAAAGCAGTTGGAGGCCACGGAAGGAGTGTTGTATGGAATTGAAGCTTGTTTGGAGGTTTGTTTACACAGTATCCAAAGAAGGGCCAGATGTATACAGAATGGTGTTGTCTGCGTAGAGGTGGATCAGAGAATCACCAGCAGCAAGAAAGACATCTTTTTTTTCTTCTTTTTTTTACCCCCCTTTTCCTCCCCAATTTCGTGGTATCCAATTGTTGTAGTAGCTACTATCTTGTCTCATCGCTACAACTCCCGTACGGGCTCGGGAGAGACGAAGGTTGAAAGTCATGCGTCCTCCGATACACAACCCAACCAAGTCATGCGTCCTCCGATACACAACCCAACCCAACAATTCCACTGCTTCTTAACACAGCGCGCATCCAACCTGGAAGCCAGCTGCACCAATGCGCCGGAGGAAACACAGTGCTCCTGGCCACCCTGGTTAGCGCACACTGCGCCCAGCCCGCCACAGGAGTCGCTGGTGCGCGATGAGACAAGGACACCCCTACCGACCAAGCCCTCCCTAACCCAGGCGACGCTAGGCCAATTGTGCGTCACCCCACGGACGCGACCGGTTACGACAGAGCCTGGGCGCGAACCCAGGGACTCTGATGGCACAGCTGGCGCTGCAGTACAGCGCCCTTAACCATCCGGGAAGCCCAAGAATGACATCATTGATATAAACAGAGAAAAAACCCTGTGGCACCCACACAGAGACTGCCAGAGGTCCGGACAACAGGCCCTCCGATTTGATACACTGAACTCGATCTGAGAAGTAGTTGGTGAACAAGGCAAAGCAGTCAATTGAGAAGCCAGGGTTATTGAGTCTGCCAAATAAGAATGAGGTGATTGACAGAGTCGAAAGTCTTGGCCAGGTCGATGAATACAGCTACACAGTACCGTCTTTTATCGATGGCGGTTATGATAGCGTTTAGGACCTTGAGCGTGGCTGAGGTGCACCCATGACCAGCTCGGAAACCAGATTGCATAGTGGAGAAGGTACGGTGGGATTCGAAATGGTCAGTCATCTGTTAGGTTAACTTGGCTTTCAAAGATTTTAGAAAGACAGGGCAGGATCGATTTAGGTCTATAACAGTTTGGGTCTAGAGTGTCTCCCCCTTTGAAGAGGGGGATGACCGTGGCAGTTTTCTTATCTTTGGGGATCTCAGACGATACAAAAGAGAGGTTGAATAGGCTAGTAATAGGGGTTGCAACAATTTTGGCAGATCATTTTAGAAAGAGAAGGTCCAGATTGTCTAGCCCAGCTGATTTGTAGGGATTCAGATTTTGCAGCTCTTGCAAGTCAGTTAAGAACAAATTACTATTTACAAAGACGGCCTACCAAAAGGCAAAAAGCCTCCTGCGGGGACGGGGTCTGGGATTAAAAAAAAAATATATATATAAATATAGGACAAAACACACATCACAACAAGAGAGACAACACAACACTACGTAAAGAGAGACATAAGACAACCACATAGCAAGGCAGGTAGCATCACAACATGGTAGCAGCACAAAACATGGTACAAACATTACTGGACACAGACAACAGCACAAAGGGCAGGTAGGTAGAGACAACAATACATCACGCAAAGCAGCCACAACTGTCAGTAAGAGTGTCCATGATTGAGTCTTTGAAGGAAGAGATTGAAATAAAACTGCCCAGTTTGACCCTAACCAGGAGTTATCAGGAAACAACAACAGTTTATTCTGATCCTGACCAGAAGTTATCAGGATACAACAACAGTTTAATATCTGACCTTAACTCTCCTGTCTCTTAACAGGACTCCATGACATGCTATTCGGAATGTGAGTATGGAGTCATACAGGCCATGTGTAAAACATGCGTATGTAGAATGTGTGTATAAAACACTTGTGTGTGTATATATATATATAATGTGGGTTTCATGTGTATATAGTATGTGTCTGTGTATATATATATGTAATATGTGTTTATAATATGTGTGTGTATATATATATATATAAAATGTGTATATAGTATGTGTATGTGTGTGTTTGCATATATATACATACAATGTGAGTATCATGTGTATATAGTATGTGTTTGTGTATATATATATGTATATATATATATATATATATATAATGTGTGCATAATGTGTATACAATATGTGTGTGTGTAGGCAGCACAGCTGGTCCAGGGAGAACATCAACCTCCCTGATGATGAGGTGATGGGAGGAGTTGACGGAGAGGGAGGAGCTACAGAACATTGCCCCTCCCCTAGCCAAGGTACCCTAATGTCTCGTTAACATAATGAGACATAATCTCCCCCCAGGCCCATGTCATTAAAGTAGTAATATGTAGCAATTGCTCCGTGATTGGTTGCCACAATTCTATAATGTTTGTCTAATTTCAGTTTGAGACAGAACAAAACAAGTGTAGAATATTTACATTGTAGTCATTTAGCAGATGCTCTAATTCAGAGCATATCATTGTATACCCAAACCGCTGTGAAATATATTTTCAATAACCTTAAAATATTGTGTTTGAAGCTGATGTATCAAACACAAACTAAGACAAAACCAAATTTTCATATAGAGCACATAGAACAGATCTACCTCTTCTTCGATTTGCTTACAATGAGAATGACAGACATATAACTAACATTTCTATGAGAAAAAGTTATATACTGGATCTTTAACATGTTAATAAATCCAATCAGTTCTATGATGATAAATTAGTCTTCTCTTCTCTAGGTCACGTCCATGTCCTCTCCTAGGGCTGCCTCCCCCGTCTCCCCTCCTCTAACTGCTGAGGACAACGAACCTGTCAATGTCACCATCACCGTCATGGCAACGGGCTGAAGATCACACACACATCCATACATACTGGATAATGCTGCATTCATAACAAGTGGGAAACTCTGTAAATACAATTTGTATTAAAAGTACAGCTGTCATGCTCAAAAACATTATAGTGTTCAAATACCATACTAATAGATTGTTTTTCATAAATAATGATTTGCTGTTGCATTTAACTTCCAAAAATGCTGTTATCAAGGTAATTTCCTTAGTATGTGATGTCAGAGTTCAGCATGTGGGAGAAGTCGAAGCTCAGAGATGATAGACGAGTTTCCCACTAGTAATTACCAGTTGGAAGGGCGTGCAAGTGTATTTTTCCAAGTCATATGCTGGTATTTACAAATATAGGAGATGGTGTGAATGCAGCCTAAGCACCTGTCTGTTCTGCCTTCCAGGTTGAAATAAAATACAGTTCTTATCACAATTTATTTTATTTGATACACAATAAGGGTTACACACCAATACACACCAACACGAGAGAGACAGACAGAGTCTGACAGACAGACAGACAGAGTCAGTGTCTAACAGACAGACAGACAGACAGACAGACAGACAGACAAACAGACAGACAGACAGACAGACAGACAGACAGACAGACAGACAGACAGACAGAGATCTATACCGAGAGACATTAGTTGGTTTGAGTGGTATGTAAAGTGTGCTGAGCTGTAGAGAAGTTGTGTTTGATTGATTGATGTAGGGATCTGATTCTATGTGAAAATGTGGTTACTAGGGGAATGATAATTGTCTGCTGATTGAATATTGAGAAGGAGAAGAGACAGAGGAAGTGTTGCGGCTTAGTGGTTGGTGTAGATCACTCCCCATAGGGGAGTCAGGATTAGGGTGGAGGAGAGAGATAGGGGTTAGGTTAGGATGAGAACCCTAGTTAGGGTAATGGTGATGGTTAAGGTTAGGGGTTTGGGGAGAGGTTAAGGTTAGGGTTGGGCTTAGGGGTAGGATTAAAACCCTGGTTAGGGTAATGGTAAAGGTTAGGAGTGGGGTTTGGGGAGAGGTTACGGTTAGGGGTAGGATTGGGGTTAAGTTTAGGAGAGTTGGATGATTTTGTGTGGTCTGTGAGTGTTGGGTGAATGGGAGGAGGGCAGCCAATGTGCTTGTTTTTAATAGTTCTCAAGAATCGTTTTGAGTACCCTCTTTGTCTAAGTGCATTGAATAGTGTATTTATTGCATAATCCAGGTCATGCTTGCAAGATGATATCCTGTAGAACCGCATGATTTGTGACTTTATTATTCCCTTAAATGTATGTTTAGGATGGTAACTGTGTTTATGAAGTAACCCGTGTGTGTATGTTGGTTTGAAGTAGACTCTAATGTGTTGTGTTATCTGTAATTGGTTGTAATTACTGAAGAAAATTTGTTAATAGGAAGTTGATTTCTTGCAGATTAATTGTGTATTTAACCTTAATGGATGGATGATGACCGTTGAGAATGTTCATAAAATCTGTGAATAATTGGATGTCGTGGGGGCCAGGCTCCTATTATGTCGTCTAAAAAGCAGTAATAAAAAGTGGGTTGATATGGACACTTGGCCAGTGCCTCTCTCTCCCATTCAGCCATGTATATATTGGCGTATACAGGCACATTTTTTTGCCCATCGCTGTTCCCTCCATCTGCAGGTAATAGTGATCGTTGAATAAAAAGTAATTGCTAGTCAGGCTGATTTCTAATAATTGTAATATGTCTTTGTCCGGTCTAGTGTTGTCTGGGTATCTCTTAAAGATATTTCTAAATGCTTGTATTCCTGTTTCTGTATTTATATTAGTATATAGGTTATCCATATCTATTGTGAATATGTGTGTGTGGGAGGGAACATCTATGGGTCCAATCCTCTCCATATAGTGGTATGTGTCCCTAAGAAAGCTGGGGTGCCTGGTGGAGAGAGGGTTAATGTGATGATCTATATATTGTGAAATGTTATAGGATTCACTATTGCAGTCTGAGACAATCGGTCTGCCAGGAGGAACTTCAAAGGGAATTGTCCATGTCCCCGGTTCCTTGTGTACTTTTAGCAGTAGGTAGAATAGTCTAGGTCGTTATTATATTATTGTCCTTAACTTTGTCTGTGTAGGTGGTTGAATAATGTTTTCTATTTGTTTATAATGTTTGGTGTTTGATAACTGTCTGTTGGCTTCATACATGTATTGATGTTTATCCAATATGACTATTTTTGAACCTTTATCTGCTGGTTTGATGATTATGTGTGGGTTATTTTTAAGTTGTTGTATTGCCTGTCTTTCTACGTGTGTGAGGTTATCCTCCCTATCTGTGTGAGTCTGATGGTTGTGAAGTGTGTTTTTGACTATTCTGATTAGTCTCCTGATTCTACCATCTATCTCGGAGGTTTTAGGTTCCCAGGTAGATGGTAAAGTAAATGGTAGGTGATTGTCATCTGTGTTGTAGTCAAAATAGTCCAACAGTTTAAGTCTTCTATGATATTTGTGGGTGTCCCTTTGAAGTTCCTCCCAATCAAATTTGTTTGGGCGAGGGATGAATGTCAACCCTCTCTCCAGGAGCTTTACCTGTGCTGCTGTGGGTATGAAGGATTTGGAAAGATTCATGAAATTAGTTGTTGACTGGTCCGCAGCTCCCCTTGGTGGAGGATCTGCACTGGTTATTAGGGAAGGAAAGAGATTGCAAGAAAAGTTATTTCTATCCAAACTGTGGCTTGTGGTTAATGTAAATGTAACTGTCTACACCAGTGTTGAAAGATGAGGTCTGCTGTGGTGGATGTCCAGGGTATGAGATCTGTTGTTGTGTGAAATGTGTCTTGTGGAATCTCTAATAGGGTTGGGAAGTTAGTGGTAATGTAAGCGTTGATGAGCTTAAGGTTTCTCTTCTGCTGTAGAGTAAGAAGACGTGAATGGCTGATGACAGGAATGTATATTGTTGCGTTTGGAAATGTTTTCTTTGCCTTCTTGTGCATACCTGAGAACTGTTTTAGTGATGTTTGGAATGGGTCGTGATCCCTGTTGTTCAAGCCCACCGAGATAACAACAGTTGCTGTGTCTGTATGTATGAGGGTTTTCTCCAGTACCTTTGTGAAATGATAGAATGTTGCCCCTGGGTAACTGTCTACCTGGATGTTGGGGTTATTGAATCGTGGGATCCGGTTGAGGTTTGAGTCTCCTATGATGAGTGTTGGTGTGTGTCCCTCAATGTTCTAATCTGCCACCTTGTAATTCGGCCTAGCCTTGTGATAAATGGATTTTTGGGGAGGGTGTGTTATTTTAGGCTGTTGTTGGGGTTGAAGATGGGGTTGTGGTGGGGATGATGGTGGGTATTTTGAGGCGCCAATTGTACTGGGGCCCTGGACAGGCAGAGGCACAGCGATATTCGTTTTTTGTGGGGGTTCGGATTTGGGAGCTTTGGGGTGTTGCCCATTGTCTTGCCCTTTAATCATCATCATATGCCCCTTGAGTTGCCCTGTCCTTGTCTGTACCCCTTGCCTGGCGCCTCCTGTGGGTGAAAGAGGAGCAGATGTAATTATGTCCCTTAGTAATATTGATACATTACTCTGTGCTCCTTTGCAGTTAGTGTTTTGTTTAATGGGTGTAGCTATAAGTGTACAAGTTTCTTTTTGACTGTTGACTGTGTGGTGAACCTGGGCTATGATAGGAGTGACTGCTTTAGGAGTAGGGGGGCCCACTGGACTTTTCCATTTCTCCTTTCCAGTTGTAGGGGTTGCTATTCTTGCCTCTCCTTTTGGATTGGAAAGGGAAGAATCAGTGAAAGTGGATGTTGAGGGTAGGGAGTGAATATGTGTTTTGGAAAGAGTCTGTGTGCGAAGGTTATAGGTTTCAATCAGGGTCGGTTGTTTTCCCAGTGATAGTGTCCGTAGGTATGATGGTTGTCTTTTTGGCAGGAGCAGGCTTTGATAAAGGTGGAAATTCCTCTGCTGAGGAGAGGGAGGTGTCTTTGGCATCATTAAATCATTAAACTGAAGACTTTTAGTTTATCAAATCAATTTTCTGTAATTATTATTATGTGATTAACTAATCAGGTAGATGTAATTAACTAGGAAGTCGGGGCACCAAGGAAAATATTCCGATTACAAAGTTATAATTTTAATAATAAACTTTCAGATATTTTAATATCCGATCAATTAGTCTAATTCATTATGAATTATCCTTTACCTCACGTTAGTCTCATTCTAAACATCGTAAATTGTTGGTTATCTGCTCGAACCCAGTCTCCACTATTAGTCATCCATACATCAATTGTATTAAATCATTTATTTATTAACTTACTAAATAATCACAGAAATGCACAAACAAACAAGTAGATATGGTTTATGGTTACAAGGAAATGATAGGGGAATGTGCCCTAGTGGGTTAAACCGGCATGGCGGCTTGGTGGACAAAAGGGAACTGGGGGTTGACAGATAAAAGACACTCCATTCACTTTGACTACGACCTCAGATCAGATGAGACAACCCGCTGAATTTAAGCATATTACTAAGCGGAGGAAAATAAACTAACCAGGATTCCCTCAGTAGCAGCGAGCGAAGAAGGAAGAGCCCAGCGCCGAATCCCTGTCCGCCCGACGGACAGGCGTATAGAAGACCGCTTTGCCCGGTGTCGATCGGGGGCCTGAGTCCTTCTTATTGAGGCTAAGCCCGTGAACGTGTGAGGCCGGTAACGGCGCGCCGGGGTCCGGTCTTCTCGGAGTCGGGTTGCTTGGGAATGCAGCCTAAAGCGGGTGGGAAACTCCATCTAAGGCTAAATACCGATTGTCGACAAGGGAAAGTTGAAAAGAACTTTGAAGAGAGAGTCCAAAAGGGCGTGAAACCGTTGAGAGGTAAACGGAGTCTGCCTGGAGGATTTAACTCGGCGGGTCAGGGTCGGCCGTTCCGGTGTGGTCAGATCCCCTTGTGGGACTGACCCCCGGTCGGATCGGCCCCCGCCGGGCGCATTTTCTCCGTCGGTGGTGCGCCGCGACTGGCTCCGGGTTGGCTTGGAAGGGCTTGGGGCGAAGGTGGCTACCGGTTTCAGCCGTGAGCTTTACAGTGCCCCTACTCCATACTCGCTGCTTCCCGGGGCCAAGGACTTAGTACCCGCTGCGTTATGTCCCCCTGCGGGGGGGCATGGGGCCCCTTGCCCCCGGTGCGATTTTCAACCGGGTCGGACTGTCCTCAGTGAGCACCCAACCTCGTTGTGTTGCCAGGGCGGGGATCGGCTCACGTAAACTGGACTCCAGGGGTCAGTGGCGAGGTCGGCAACCCACCCGACCCATCTTGAAACACGGACCAAGGAGTCTAACGCAAGCAAGTTTTCTCCGTGGCTCCGTGGCTCAATGAAAGTGAGGGAATTGCTCATAAATTCTGCAGAAATGCAAAATTGACTGGCCCGATGAACTCGGGATGGCCGGGCAGTGCTAGTGGTTCCTCTCCATCGCTCGATGGTGACATGAGAGAAGTGTGACTCTGTCGTTTTTTACGTTTACGAAAATTGTCCAAAATGACTAGGGGCACCCCCTATTCGATGGGCTCGGGTGGGGGGTGCTCCCTACCCAACCATGGACCCCTTGCACACCCCTAAAGGCATTTAAAACTATTATAAAAATGTTATCCTGGTAACCAGTTCCAATCACCAGGCGCACAGCTGTCCATTTGCAATATGTTTCAATGAGTATATACCATCACGGATTTGACATGCTCAAAAAAACTGCAGGAACTCGGGACGGCCGGGCAGTGATTCTGGTTCCTCTCCGTCGCTCGTTGGTGTTGATTTCAGAATGTCATTTTGGTGATGGTACCTCGCTGTTTAAACATATTGCAAATGGACAAAAGTTAGCCAGCAAGTCACTGTCCATCAGTTAATTTTTGATATCATTCTGACACCAAACTGATACAAACTGACACCACACCCACTTTTTCCAACTCGTTTAGATGCCAACTATCACATATTTCAGAGCAGGCCCCGAATTCACAGCGCCTTCTGTTTAAACCATAATAAAAACATATAACACGTAGGTACTATCTAGCTGCGGGTCCAGTTCTGACATGTGTAGGCCTAGCTGAGGCGACCTCGAATCCCAAGTTTTGGCTCGGTAGGTCATTTGGAGCCCGAGCAGCGACCTTAATTAGTGCTGAAAATCCACTTTTTCCGGGCGTTGCTACGGGGTCCTTGAATGAGCTATCGGACAGAAACGTTGGGGTCCATCTCTATGGGCCGAGGTGGTTTTAATGCACCTAGTCTTGCGACTCTGCGACTTTTCTAAATGTCGTCACTTTCGTAATGGTCAAAATGAATTGAAATTATTGCAAAGGTCTGAGAACCATCTAGAGCCACATAACTCACCGTGCACTATCGACTTGAGCTCTATAACAGGTTTCTAAAGTTTCAGGGCTCTAGGTCTAACGGTTCTTTGATAGTTCGAACAAAGGTAACTATTGCAGGCTCTGTCTGTCTCTAAGCCCCACACGGTGTCACTCCGTCCTTGCTGTGTGTGTGTGTGAGTTTTTCGTTTTACAAAAACGTTTTTAATTGAATGGAAATGCTCGTCTCAAAAAAAAACCCATCCAGATTGGAGGTGTACTTTTTGATTTATTCACGTTTTGGGTTAGGGTTAGGGGTTAGGGTTAGGGGTTAAGGTTAGGGTTAGGGTTAGGGGTTAGGGTTAGGGTTAGGGTTAGGGGTTACGGTTAGGGTTAGGGTTAGGGTTAGGGTTCTAGTTTTGAGTCGGTTGATCCACTTCCATCTCTGACACGTGGAAACCGGAGGGGGGAAGGGAGGGGGTGCACTCCACTCATGTGCGCGTAGGCCGGAGGGGTCCGGGCGCGGCCGGCCAAGGTTGTAGGCCCCATGGTTGCCCACTTAATATAATAATATAATATTATTATTATTATTATCATAATATTTAGATTAAGGTTAGGTTTAGGGTTAGGGTGAGGGTTAAGGTTAGGTAAGGATTTTAGGATGGTTAAGGTTAGGGTTAGGGTTAGGGTCAGGTATAGTTTTTAGAATGGTAGAGTTTAGGTAGGTCTGTAAACTCGATGTAGGATCAGGCAAAATCCCTTGAGTTGCGCACCTTGTGAAGGTTTGGTCCTCGGTTGGTTGCCATGTGTCCATATCGAGTGGTGTGGTCATGATGTCTAGGTCCGCTTTGTCAACGGATGTGGAAACCATAGTGCAACCTAGGAGTTTACTCCCCCTCGGATCCTTTTTTCTTAGCTCCATGTTGTCTATGTATTTACTTCCGTGTTCGTCAGTCGTTAGGTCCTGGATGTTTTCAATCATGTTGTGTAATTCAGGGGTTATTCCCTTCCAGGATCTTAACTCTGAATCAGCCCATGTCTAATCGAATCCAGCTGGTCTGTATGGGTACTGAACATACTGCCAATCCAGCTCTAATCTGGGGTAGATAGTCGTCCAGCGCGTTACGTGAGTCTCCCGTATGTAATGGGGCTGGGAGGGTTGTGCCGATAGGTCTGCCAACAGGCCCCAGAGGGGTCCCGGAGGAGTCCGGTTTGTACCATTTCCTCCAATCTTCTTGCTTGGTGTATGGTCGGGCCTAATTGCTTAGGATCTACTCGCTGCGGGTGAGTCGCCAAAGCCGTGGTCCCCAGAGTAGTTGGAGAAAAAAGGTTCTCGTCCGTTGGGGGTGCTGGTGGGGATCTTCAGAGAGGTATTTTTGGAAGGATGGTGAGTTGGTGAGGGTTAACAGTATATAATATTAGTTATTTAGGTTCTATTTTATAGTTTATTTTCGTCAAGGGTCCATGGTCATGGTAACCCCGAGTTCAAGAAACTTGAAAAACAAAAATAAAATTAATATACATATATGTTAATATATATATATCCATATTATTATTTATTTATTTATTTATTTTTTAATTGTAAGTAGAGTAAATGGAGGTAAGAATTTTTGAGAGTCCGTGGTCACGGTAACTCTATAGTGCTAGTAAAGTGGCTAAAGGAAAAGTATTATTGAGAGTCCATGGTCATGGTAACTCTATAGTGCTAGTAAAGTAGCTAAAGGAAAGTTATATTGAGAGTCCATGGTCATGGTAACTCTATGGTGCTATTGGAGGTCTGTTTTTGTGGTCTTAATGACCCCCTGTCTTTTGTATGGGATGTGGGGTGTGTAAGGTGCAGGTGCAGTGTATGTCCGGGCGTTCCTCCGCTGTACTGAAAGCCTCAGTGGTGGTCCAGCCGTAGTGGTGGGGGCCTGATGTTCCATTCAGTATCTATATTACTGTGGTTTCGGTCCTCCTCTTGAGGTGTTGATCCAATGATGCTGGATTGGTGAGGGTATCGCTCTTAGCTGGGTGTGCTGTTGGACAGAATGTTGTGGATAAATCCGGCCCGTTGGGTATCTGGAGGTGGACTTTTTAGTGGAGCTGGGTTCCTCAAGTAGATAGCTTTGTTTAGCTATATCCATCTCTGTAGAGTAACAGTGGACAGGTGTAGGTGTAGTCTACCCCTGTGTGAGGGATTATTTTCTGGGGCATCCGTGTCCATTATTTACATCCTATGGTGTGGTTAGCGGTGGTGGTGTGCTGTTTGAAGAGGTGATCTGTATGTGAGGTCTACAGCTTGTCCTTTGAGAGGTTTGGGTGTCTTGGGGGTCCTGGAGTCCCATGGTGTGGGAATGCTGTGGTTCTAGTAGCCAGCTGGGGAATTCATCCAGTGGTTCTGTCCAGCAATCCCATGTAAGATGGGGTAGACTGGGGAGAGTATATGGAGGTAGGTGGTAGCGGGATGTTAACCTGTTCTTACTGATTTTCACTCCATACCACCCTGAACAGGGTAAGGGATGGGAAGGAAAGTTCAGAGGTCACGTCAATCCCCTGGTCAGGGTATAATGTGAGGGAAGGTTAGGAGTGTTTGCGTTGTCCAAAAGGAGTCCGTTCCTATGTCAACCTTGTGAGGGTATTACCGGATCTCTGGGTCTCCTGGTATGGTGGGGGTGGGCTTCTTTCTTGGAGGGGTTTCTTTGTCTTTGGTTCTAGTAGGTCTTGGGTTGGTGAGACCGTGTTGTCCTATGTGGTCGGAGTGGGTGGGGGCCTATTATGCCATTCGTAGAAGCCTGAAAAGGGGACTCTGTGTGAGGGTGAAGTCAACATTCCTATGATGAGACTAGGTTGCCGGTCAAAACTTTTCTTCGGCTGGCCCCTCTGTGCGTTTCTTCTTTCAGATGTTTTGAGAGGTTTGGTGTCTAGGGGGTCCCGGAGACCCATGGGGTGGGATTAGCTGTGGGTCTAGTTGCCAGCTGGGGGATTCATCCAGTGGTTCTGTTCAGCAAACCTATGTTGGGTGGTGTTGGCTGGGAAGAGTATGTGGAGATAGATGGTTGTGGAGTTATAACCTGTTCCTGCTGATTTTCATTCCATCCAACCCAGGTCTGGGTATGGGATGGAGATAAAAAATCAGAGGCCACCTTAACACTCTGCCTCTGTTACGTTCCCTCAATCACCCTGGTCAGGGTATGATGTGGGGGAAGTTTAGGAGGGTTTGCATTGCCCAAAAGGAGCCCGTTCCTATGTCAACCTTATGAGGGTATGACCAGGTCACTGGGTCCCCTGGTATGGTGGGGGTAAGCTGTTTTCTTTGGGGGGTTCTTTGTCTTTGGTTCTGAGTAGATCTTGGGTTGGTGAGTTCAGGTTGTCCTATGTGGTCGGAGTGGGTGGGGGCCTATTATGCCATTCGTAGAAGCCTGAAAAAGAGAGTCTTATGTAAGGTGAATGCGACGATCCTATGATGAGACTAGGTTGCCGGTCGAAACTTTTTTCGGCCGGACCCTCTGTGCGTCTCTTTTAAAATGTGTAGAGGGTCTATGTGGATAACTATGCCCCGTCGAATTTTTTTGGGCTTGTTTTGTGGTGAAGTAGGGGGTCTGAGTAGCCATCAGAGTGCCCAGAGTCATCGCTGTCTCGTAGATATTCCGTTGTAGTGTGTCCCTGTGTAAAACTCAAAATAAGGGTAAGAAAAAAGTACAAATGAAAATAGGTAGCCAAAAGGAGGTACCCCCGAAGTCCGTGTGGGACCTGCCTTCCTTACAGCTTCACAACGGGTCTAGGGGTAACCCAGCCACGACGCGTTTCTGCCTTACTCTGCTTCATCAGGTAGCAGGGAGGAGAAAAAAAGGTGCAAAAAAGCACACTCGGTCGTAATGCGGTAAAAAGCCGTATTATGGACCGGAAAAATTAGGGTGTGTGTGTGGGTGTATGTGTGGTTGAGGCTCGACGGTCTGGAAGGTCTATGAAGGTCCGTTGTGGGAGTATCTATATGTAGGGAGGGAATAGTAGGGGTTAGGGTACAGCTTGAAGTGATCCGATTCACGGTGTAGCATAAAGATGTAGGCTTTTTTCCGGGAGGAGAATGGTCGGGGATGAGAGGTGTGTGGGGGGTGCAGAGTACCAGCTGGTGTCTTGATCCCGGTGAGGTGTCTTTTAGGGAGTAGCTATAGCTAGAGCCCAGTCTTTCCGATGAGATGCCCGTAGGGAGTACAGAGCCCCAGTTGATGTCTTGATCCCGGTGAGGTGTTTTTTAGGGGGTGGCGTATAGCTAGAGCCCAGGGGGTATGAAGATCCAACTTGAATTCTTGATCCCGGTGAGGTGTCTTTTAGGGAGTAGCATATAGCTAGAGCCCAAGGGGTGTGTGTGTGTGAAGTCCCTGCTTGATGTCTAGATCCTGGTGAGATGTCTTTGAGGGAGTAGCATGTAGCTAGAGCCCAAGGTGTGTGTGAAGCCCCAGCTTGATGTCTTGATCCCGGTGAGGTGTCTTTTAGGGGTGAGCATATAGCTAGAGCCCAGTCGATCCGTTGAGGAAGAGGTGGTCCTTGTAGAGTTCCAGCTTGAGTCTTTGTCCAGTTGAAGGCTCTTCGGGGTCTGTAGACCCTAATGATGCTGAGACTTGTTGTAATAACATATTAAAACATGTAATGACGCATTCACTGACTGTTGTCTGCCTGGGCATAACCATACAATTTTGGCTTGTACTCTGTGTTATACCCTCCCTCTCTCTCTGTTTCTCAATATACTAACTGCACGGGAAACCCCCACCAGGGTGGCGGAATAAGATAAAACACACTGACAACCCATAAATATACACTGCTCAAAACCCTTTGGGATGGGCTCCAAAGACAAAGAACTCTGTCGAGAACCAATGGGATACTGACGCCAGGCTGGAGAGGACTGTCTATCACCTACGAACAACCAACCAGGAGCCAGAACTACCAGAATCTACCTACGTCATTTCAATGTATGAATGAACTGCCCAAATATGTTGTAGGCCTCTTTTTCCGAAAGCTCCCTAAGGGTTGGACGAATAGGAGCCGTGCTGCACGTTTGCCAGATATTATTATGCTTGATTAAAAGGCCTCTAATATACCGTATCCGCCTTGTCCAGAGTCTCATCTTGGTCTTGTTTCTCCAATAACTAATCATTTACAGACTGAGGGGTGCTCCTCTTTTATAGGAAATAATGGTGGTGTGGTTTGCCAAAGATTGAATCATATTGGTGTACAAGGTGTGCATGCGGTGTACATGTGAGAGGCATGCTCCTGTTTTGTCCAATGAGATTTTTCCATTTTTTCTTTAATTAGGCGTCCGTTTGTCTGTTAGGTGTAGGGGAGCCTCCATCATTGAATCCTATAGGGAATGACATGGGGAAGATAGAACTTTGCTTTTGGGGTGCTGTTTGGGTTGTGGGTGTCCCAGAGGTATCATGTCAATTTTGGGTAAGACTAGAGGGTCAGGATAGAGCCATATGTGGAGTTCTTGCGATGTGTAGAAGTATGGTAGATCCCCCTGTAAAAAAAGTTGTGTTTGACCTTTGTGTCACCATTGTCTTGTGTGTTAGCGTCGGGAGCGGTCTGCTCTGGTTGAGGGTTTGGGCCTGGAAAGAAACCAAGATGAGGTTCTGTGGTTTCAGGAGCAGTTAAGGGTACAGTATACATATGTAGGAACATGATGAGTCTATAGTTGAGGTTCTAGGTAACCCATAGGTCTAGCTATAAGCCTTCAAAAGTGGTAGAGATATTTTCCCGCTTTTGGAGCACGTCATTTAGTGCAGTTGGGTGCGATATGTAGGGGAAGTGGAGGCCGTGAAATCTGGTCATTTCATGGTGTGTAGGGAACTATAACCTTGCTTCTTTGTTGAGGGGTAGTGGTAGGTAGGGTTTCTGGGGGGTAGTTTCAATTTGGCCTGCTTCGGAGTGGTGCTAAACTTGTCGTCTTTAGTTGGTGCTTTTTAGCGGAGTGTAGCTTGCATCGCGTTTTCGTCCATTTGGGATCCTGTGTATACGGTAGATTTGGCCGTATTGTCTAGTTTGCGTCCACTTGGGGAATGGGAGATACGGGTCCGGAAAAACTTTTTGGGCTGTTTCCAGTGATGTGTGTCCTCCGAAGATGATGGGACTACTCCAGTGGGGGGAATACTTACCTGGGGGAGGTTCTGGTGTAGGATGTTGGTACTTACCTGGTTTTTTTTGGTATGTGGGTATATGGTGCAGGGGTATGAGTGTGGTGAGCCTGTATTATAATTTGTTTCCTTTTGCTCCTAAGTTGGAAATACGGTTGTCAGGATGGGTAAAAGTCTCTTACACCTGTGTCAGTGTGGTAAAGTCTAGTTCCTTGGTAAAAAAATCTTGTCTTTAGTTAAAAAAGGTGATGTCTGGAACAAAATCTTTGTCTTTAGTTGGAAAGGTGATATCTTTAGAAAAATCCTCTTTGGTAGAAAAAGGTGATGTCTTGAGCAAAATCTTTGTCTTTGTTTGGAAAGGTGATATCTCTAAAAAAGTCCTCTTTGGTAGAAAAAGGTGATGTCTTGAACAAAATCTTCGTCTTTAGTTGGAAAAGGTGGTATCTTTGAAAGGAAGTCCTCTTTGGTTGAAAAAGAGGAGGGGGTAGTGTTCATCAAAAAAGTCAGTTGGAGTATGTTGTAGTTGAATCCAGGGTCTTTAGTAAAAAATGCCTTTTAGTTGGAAAAAGAGTAGGCGATGTGCATCCAGGGGTCAGGAGTAGAGTAGGGTCATTTTTAGGTAGTATTTAATCTAATGATTATTTTTGACCTGTACACCATCAAACCAATCCTTTAGGAAGTATGTTGGGTGGAGGGTTAACACCCCTATAAAAAGCCAGATTTAAGATGATCCCAGTAAATATTTTTTGGGATGAAAATTGCCTTGGCTTGCTGCGTCCAGATCCCTCGGCAGGCAATGCAGCGGTGACTCGCTAGTGTTTGGTTTCTAGTTTTGAGTCGGTTGATCCACTTCCATCTCTGACACGTGGAAACCGGAGGGGGGAAGGGAGGGGGTGCACTCCAGTCATGTAGGGTTAGGGTTAGGGTTAGGGTTAGGGTTAGTGGTTGGGGGTTGGGGTTAGGGTTAGGGTTAGGGTTAGGGTTAGGGTTAGGGGTTAGGGTTAGGGTTAGGGTTAGGGGTTAGGGTTAGGTTTCTAGTTTTGAGTCGGGTTATTGTTAGGGTTAGGGGTTAGGGTTAGGGTTAGGGTTAGGGTTAGAGGGTTAGGGTTAGGGGTTAGGGTTAGGGTTAGGGTTAGGTTTTGAATATAATTGTGTTTCGTTTCAACTAGTTAGTTTTACGGTGCACAGGCCTATCTCCTGTTTATCCCTCCCATTTCTGATGATCTAATATAATAGGTGTAGTACTTAAAAAGGCCCGTAGATGTCCTCCTAGGATCATAAATTAAACTGAGGTAGGCTCCAAGTTGCCTCTTTTTCTGGGTGGCAGTGCAGAAGTCAATGTGGTGAGAGATTCATTCAACCATAGTGTTGTTAAAATATGAACATAAACGCCATATTGTGCATTTAAATGGTTTTATTGTTTTGTTAAAGGAAAGGAAAAACCTAAAAGAGGAAGTGCCAAACTAAAACCAAACAAACCATAAATATATAGAGAGTAAAAATAAAATATGAATAAAACCATGTTCTTCTCCATCCATTTTCCTGTCTGTTAAAACCCATTTTCTAAAACCTCTCGTTCAGGCCATTTGGCGTTATTGTCTGTAGGTGCTGGATCCACTCCCGTTCTACCCTCCTTCGCTGCCCACAGGTCCAGCCTATATGTGACTGTAACCCTGATATGGTAAGGTGAGTGATGGGTGCTCCTGGAAGTGGGTTATGAGTTCCGTTTGTAGGTGTGCCCTTTTAATGTTATACAGGTGTTGTTTGAGTCTGGTTTCTATGGTGTGTTTGGTTTCTCCAATGTATTGTTTATTGCAAAGTGTACATGTAATGATATAAATGGTGTTATGTGTGTTCAATGAATAAGATTCTTGTACTGGTGCTGATGTGTGGCTGTGTATATTTGTAATGAACTTTATCTGTCAAATGGAAATGATGAGGTTTGAGGTCTTGTGGTGGCTTACCACTGAATTTTGCTTTGGTGAGGAGGTCCTTTAAGTTTTAGTTTTTTCTAAATTCTGAAATGATTCTGTATGGTTTGAGTGGTATGTAAGTGTGCTGAACTGTAGAGAAGTTGTGTTTGATTGATTGATGTAGGGGTCTAATTCTATGTGAAAATGTGGTTACTAGGGGGATGATAATTGTCTGTTGATTGAGTATTGATGACAAGGGAGGAGAGACAGAGGAAGTGTTTCGGTTTAGTGATTGGTGCAGATCACTTTCCATAGGGGAGTCAGGATTAGGGTAAGGGAGGGAGATAGGATGAGAACCCTGGTTAGGGTAATGGTACACATTAGGGTTAGGCGTGGGGTTTGGGGAAAGGTTGATGTTAAGGTTAGGCATGGGGTTAAGGGAAAGGTTAAGGTTAGGCGTGGAGTTAAGGGAAAGGTTAAGGTTAGGCGTGAGGTTTGGGAAGAGGCTAAGATTAGGCGTGGGGTTTGGGGAGAGGTTAAGGTTAGGTGTGGGGTTAAGGGAAAGGTTAAGGTTAGGCGTTGGGTTAGGGGAAAGGTTAAGGTTAGGCGTGAGGTTTGGGAAGAGGTTAAGATTAGGCATGGGGTTTAGGGAAAGGTTAGGGTTAGGTGTGGGGTTAGGGGAAAGGTTAGGGTTAGGTGTGGGGTTAGGGGAAAGGTTAAGGTTAGGCAGGAGGTTTGGGGAGAGGTTAGGATTAGGCGTGGGGTTAGGGGAAAGGTTAAGGTTAGGTGTGGGGTTAAGGGAGAGGTTAAGGTTAGGCGTGAGGTTTGGGGAGGGGTTAAGGTTAGGAGTAGGATTGAGATTAAGGTTAAGAGAGGTGGATGATTTGCTGTGGTCTGTGAGTGTTGGATGAATGGGAGGGAGGGCGGCCAATGTGTTGTTTTTAATGGTTCTTAAAAATCGTTTTGAATATCCTCTTCTTCTAAGTGCATTGAATAGTGTATTTATTGCATAATCCAGGTCTTGCTTGCAAGATGATATCCTGTAGAACCGTATGATTTGTGATTTTATTATTCCTTTAAATGTATGTTTAGGATGGTAACTGTGTTTATGAAGTAAAGCATGTGTGTCTGTTGGTTTGAAGTAAACTCTAGTGTGTAGTGTTTTCTGTTATTGATTGTTATTACTGAAAAAAACTGTTGTGTCTAAGAAGTTGACTTCTTGCGGATGAATTGTGTATTTAACCTTAATGGATGGATGATGACCGTTGAGAATGTTTATAAAATCTGTGAATAACTGGATGTCGTGGGGCCAGGCCCCTATTATGTCGTCTAAAAAGCGGTAATAAAAAGTGGGTTGATATGGACACTTGGCCAGTGCCTCTCTCTCCCATTCAGCCATGTATATATTGACGTAAGCAGGTGCAAATTTTTTGCCCATAGCTGTTCCCTCCACCTGCAGGTAATAGTGGTCATTGAATAAAAAGTCATTGCTAGTCAGGCTGATTTCTAATAGTTGTAATATTTCTTTGTCCGGTCTAGTGTTGTCTGGGTATCTCTTAAAGATATTTCTAATTGCTTGTATTCCTGTTGCTGTATGTTGTTGGATAGGCTATCAATGTCTATTGTGAATATGTGTGTGTGGGAGGGAACAACTATGGGTCCAATCCTCTCCATGAAGTGGTAGGTGTCCCTGAGAAAGCTGGGGTGCCTTGTGGAGAGAGGGTTGATATGGTGATCTATGTATTGTGAAATGTTATAGGATTCACTATTGCAGTCTGAGACAATCGGTCTGCCAGGAGGAACTTCAAAGGGAATTGTCCATGTCTCCGGTTCCTTGTGTACTTTTAGCAGTAAGTAGAATAGTCTAGGTCGTGGGGTGTCTGTACCGTAGAGAAAGTCCCGTTGTTTTGCTGTGATGTAGTGTTGGTCGTAGAGTCTTTTTATTATTGTCCTTAGCTGTGTCTGTGTCTGTGGTTGTATACTGTTTTCTATTTGTTTATAATGTTTGGTGTTTGATAACTGTCTGTTGGCTTCATACATGTATTGATGTTTATCTAATATTACTATTTTTGAACCTTTATCTGCTGGTTTGATGATTATGTGTGGGTTATTTTTAAGTTGTTGTATTGCCTGTCTTTCTACGTGTGTGAGGTTATCCTCCCTATCTGTGTGAGTCTGATGGTTGTGAAGTGTGTTTTTGTCTATTCTGATTAGTCTCCTGATTCTACCATCTATCTGGGAGGTTTTAGGTTCCCAGGTAGATGGTAAAGTAAATGGTAGGTGATTGTCATCTGTGTTGTAGTCAAAATAGTCCAACAGTTTAAGTCTTCTATGATATTTGTGGGTGTCCCTTTGAAGTTCCTCCCAATCAAATTTGTTTGGGCGAGGGATGAATGTCAACCCTCTCTCCAGGAGCTTTACCTGTGCTGCTGTGGGTATAAAGGATTTGGAAAGATTCATGATATTAGTTGTTGACTGGTCCGCAGCTCCCCTTGGTGGAGGATCTGCACTGGTTATTAGGGAAGGAAAGAGATTGCAAGAAAAGTTATTTCTATCCAAACTGTGGCTTGTGGTTAATGTAAATTTAACTGTCTACACCAGTGTTGAAAGATGAGGTCTGCTGTGGTGGATGTCCAGTGTATGAGATCTGTTGTTGTGTGAAATGTGTCTTGTGGGATCTCTAATAGGGTTGGGAAGTTAGTGGTAATGTAAGCGTTGACGTTAAGGTTTCTCTTCTGCTGTGGAGTAAGAAGAGGTGAATGGCTGATGACAGGAATGTATATTGTTGCGTTTGGAAATGTTTTCTTTGCCTCCTTGTGCATACCTGACAGCTGTTTTAGTGATGTTTGGAATGGGTCATGATCCTTGTTGTTCAGGCCCACCGAGATAACAACAGTCGCTGTGTCTGTATGTATGGGGGTTTTCTCCAGTACTTTTATGAAATGATAGAATGTTGCCCCTGGGTAACTGTCTACCTGGATATTGGGGTTATTGAATGGTGGGATCCGGTTGAGGTTTGAGTCTCCTATGATGAGTGTTGGTGTGTGTCCCTCAATGTTCCAATCTGCCACCTTGTAGTTCGGCCTAGCCTTGTGATAGAAGGGTTTTTGGGAAGGGTGTGTGGGTTTAGGCTGTGGTTGGGGTTGGGGTTGAAGATGGGGCTGTGGTGGGGGTGATGGTGGGTATTTTGAGGCGCCAGTTGTACAGGGACCCTGGACAGGCAGAGGCACAGCTATGTTCGTTTCTAGTGGGGGTTCGGATTTGGGAGCTTTGGGGTGTTGCCCATTGTCTTGCCCTTTAATCATCGTCATGTGCCCCTTGAATTGCCCTGTCCTCGTCTGTACCCCTTTCCTGGCGCCTCCTGTGGGTGAAAGAGGAGCAGATGTAATTATGTCCCTTAGTAATATTGATACATTACTCTGTGCTCTTTTGCAGTTAGTGTTTTGTTTAATGGGTGTAGCTATAAGTGTACAAGTTTCTGTTTGACTGTTAACTGTGTGGTGAACCTGGGCTATGATAGGGGTGGCTGCATTAGGAGTAGGGGGGCCCACTGGACTTTTCCATTCCTCCTTTCCCGTTGTAGGGGTTGCTATGTTTACCTCTCCTTTTTGATTGGAAAGGGAAGAATCAGTGAAGGTGGATGTTGAGGGTAGGGAGTGAAGATGTGTTTTGGAAAGAGTCTGTGTGCGAAGGTTATAAGTTTCACTCAGGGTCGGTTGTTTTCCCAGTGATAGTGTCCGTAGGTATGATGGTTGTTTTTTTGGCAGGGGGCAAGGTTTTGATAGAGGTGGAAATTCCTCTGCTGAGGAGAGAAGGGGCACTGGGTTTGGAATTGAAGTTAGTATCGTTGGTCGGGAAGTTTGTAGTGGGGTGTGTTCTATTGCTGGAAGTGTATGTGGTTGGTCTCCTATTGTGTTGGTCTGTATAGTTGTTTGTTGGGGAGAGGAAGTGGCCTGAGGGGGTTTCAAGGTGGTTTCGACTCTAATGATGGTGGTGGGTGTCAATTTATGTTTGTACCTCTTATGTGCCCAGCCTGTTGCGATTGTCAGTGCCAGAGTGTTGGGTGTGTTTATTTGTTGTGTAATGGTGTAGGTGATTGACTGGTAATGTGCCTGTAGTATATTCATGTTGTTTTGCATCCACTGGTGTGTGTTCTGTGATAATTTTATTGTGGTGTTGTCTGTGGGTGAAGATGGTTTGATAAAGTTGGTGACACGATGCACCTGTCTCATCATGCCAGTGGGGAATGTCTGGTTTTTAAGTGCTTTTTCCACCACCTCCATGTGGTGGGTTGCCTGTATTAATTTAAAGTACAGTTTGGCAGTCTGCCTTGTCTCCTCGTCTGGGGGTTCGTATAGGCCAGGCCGTCTGTATGCGTAGGGTTGGGTTTGGGGTTGTGGTGTCCTATCATATGACCTGGTCTTTAAATGCATTAATGCCTGCATTGTTACTAAACCCTGAGGCTAAAATGCCTAAATAATGCGCTTCCTAGTTTAATACACTACAATCAGGTTGTTCTCAGTCGAGGAGGACCGGACAGTGTAATTCAAAAAAGCAGGGCAATACTATATTTAGAGATAGAAGATGTGAAGGCCTGAACAGCACGATACTTTTTGTGCTGCTCAGAACCAGTCCTTACCGCCTTGTTATTTTGTCTGCCGGGTTTATTGAAATATGGAGGTGGAGATGAGGTTACGGTTGTTTCTTGACGTTCCCGAATTCCAGGGCTGGGGCTGTGATCCGTTGTTCTTTCGCCGTGTTCTTTGTAGACCGGGTTATTGCGATATGGAGATGGAGATGAGGTTTACCGATTGTTTCTTAACGTTCCCGAGTTCAAAGGCTGGGGCAGTAATCTGTTGTTCTTTCTGGGTCCAATCCTGTTAAAAGATCTTGTCACACAGGTTAAAATCCCGATTGTTTCCCCAAGTGTCTGTGCACCTTAGGCTATGAGCTCCCCCTTACCCCTCCACATCTTAACTCTAAAACGTAACTTTTAATTATATTGGTTAAAATCAAAAAGGTGATTAAAAGCCAAGCAATGTTAAAATCCACTGTGAAGTCCTGTTTGCAAAACCCTGACGTTTCGCAGAATTTTCTGCTTCTTCAGAGGGATCTTTTCCTCGACCGAGAACCCCGTACCTTTTAAAATGGGCGCAATTAGGAGGGAGAGACCTAGCCACTGCGCCCAAATTGGGCGTTTCTATCTTTCTGTTATCTATTGGCTCAATTTACCAGCGGGAGATACTCAAAGGCGGGAAATGTATGGCATTACGAAGGCTTATATGTTGAGCTCCTCTTTCTTCTGTTTGCTTTTCAGTTCAGTTTCCAGACTTTGTTATAAATTAACCTAGCGATATCCCCAGTCAGATCTTCTATCAGTTAAATATCCTTTGTCATGATAGTCCCTCATTTATCCCAATATTTTCCCTCTCTGATACTTTATACTTGTCACTTCCCTAACTTTCCCTCCCTATTCTGTCCCCGTCTTGTTACTCTATTCAGTTATATTACATTTTCTATTCTGTACTTTTTTATTTCCTTAGTTGTTATGTGTAGTTCTATATATGGATAGTTCAATTCAATCCCTCTGGCACAATGAGACAAATCAAATAAATAAAAAATACTAACAGTGTTGGGGGAGAGAAGAGTGATTCAATGTTATATGTTGCTGTAATTCACAAGCGCTATTGCTCTCCCGGTGGGTCCAGACGTGGATGACCCGTGGACAGCGGAGGAGCAACACGCCACACGAGTAGCAGAAACCAGCACCTGAGGGCAGTACTATGCTTGTAGAGGGACAACCCAGGGATGGCACGGGCTAGGGTTAGGTTTTGAATATAATTGTGTTTCGTTTCAACTAGTTAGTTTTACGGTGCACAGGCCTATCTCCTGTTTATCCCTCCCATTTCTGATGATCTAATATAATAGGTGTAGTACTTAAAAAGGCCCGTAGATGTCCTCCTAGGATCATAAATTAAACTGAGGTAGGCTCCAAGTTGCCTCTTTTTCTGGGTGGCAGTGCAGAAGTCAATGTGGTGAGAGATTCATTCAACCATAGTGTTGTTAAAATATGAACATAAACGCCATATTGTGCATTTAAATGGTTTTATTGTTTTGTTGAAGGAAAGGAAAAACCTAAAAGAGGAAGTGCCAAACTAAAACCAAACAAACCATAAATATATAGAGTAAAAATAAATTATGAATAAAACCATGTTCTTCTCCATCCATTTTCCTGTCTGTTAAAACCCATTTTCTAATACAGGCCATTTGGCGTTATTGTCTGTAGGTGCTGGATCCACTCCCGTTCTACCCTCCTTCGCTGCCCACAGGTCCAGCCTATATGTGACTGTAACCCTGATATGGTAAGGTGAGTGATGGGGTGCTCCTGGAAGTGGGTTATGAGTTCCATTTGTAGGTGTGCCCTTTTAATGTTATACAGGTGTTGTTTGAGTCTGGTTTCTATGGTGTGTTTGGTTTCTCCAATGTATTGTTTATTGCAAAGTGTACATGTAATGATATAAATGGTGTTATGTGTGTTCAATGAAGTGCCTTGTACTGGTGCTGATGTGTGGCTGTGGACAGATAAAGTTCATTACAAATATACACAGCCACACATCAGCACCAGTACAAGAATCTTATTCATTGAACACACATAACACCATTTATATCATTACATGTACACTTTGCAATAAACAATACATTGGAGAAACCAAACACACCATAGAAACCAGACTCAAACAACACCTGTATAACATTAAAAGGGCACACCTACAAATGGAACTCATAACCCACTTCCAGGAGCACCCCATCACTCACCTTACCATATCAGGGTTACAGTCACATATAGGCTGGACCTGTGGGCAGCGAAGGAGGGTAGAACGGGAGTGGATCCAGCACCTACAGACAATAACGCCAAATGGCCTGAACGAGAGGTTTTAGAAAATGGGTTTTAACAGACAGGAAAATGGATGGAGAAGAACATGGTTTTATTCATATTTTATTTTTACTCTATATATTTATGGTTTGTTTGGTTTTAGTTTGGCACTTCCTCTTTTAGGTTTTTCCTTTCCTTCAACAAAACAATAAAACCATTTAAATGCACAATATGGCGTTTATGTTCATATTTTAACAACACTATGGTTGAATGAATCTCTCACCACATTGACTTCTGCACTGCCACCCAGAAAAAGAGGCAACTTGGAGCCTACCTCAGTTTAATTTATGATCCTAGGAGGACATCTACGGGCCTTTTTAAGTACTACACCTATTATATTAGATCATCAGAAATGGGAGGGATAAACAGGAGATAGGCCTGTGCACCGTAAAACTAACTAGTTGAAACGAAACACAATTATATTCAAAACCTAACCCTAGCCCGTGCCATCCCTGGGTTGTCCCTCTACAAGCATAGTACTGCCCTCAGGTGCTGGTTTCTGCTACTCGTGTGGCGTGTTGCTCCTCCGCTGTCCACGGGTCATCCACGTCTGGACCCACCGGGAGAGCAATAGCGCTTGTGAATTACAGCAACATATAACATTGAATCACTCTTCTCTCCCCCAACACTGTTAGTATTTTTTATTTATTTGATTTGTCTCATTGTGCCAGAGGGATTGAATTGAACTGTATCCATATATAGAACTACACATAACAACTAAGGAAATAAAAAAGTACAGAATAGAAAATGTAATATAACTGAATAGAGTAACAAGACGGGGACAGAATAGGGAGGGAAAGTTAGGGAAGTGACAGAATAGGGAGGGAAAGTTAGGGAAGTAAAGTATCAGAGAGGGAAAATATTGGGATAAATGAGGGACTATCATGACAAAGGATATTTAACTGATAGAAGATCTGACTGGGGATATCGCTAGGTTAATTTATAACAAAGTCTGGAAACTGAACTGAAAAGCAAACAGAAGAAAGAGGAGCTCAACATATAAGCCTTCGTAATGCCATACATTTCCCGCCTTTGAGTATCTCCCGCTGGTAAATTGAACCAATAGATAACAGAAAGATAGAAACGCCCAATTTGGGCGCAGTGGCTAGGTCTCTCCCTCCTAATTGCGCCCATTTTAAAAGGTGCGGGGTTCTCGGTCGAGGAAAAGATCCCTCTGAAGAAGCAGAAAATTCTGCGAAACGTCAGGGTTTTGCAAACAGGACTTCACAGTGGATTTTAACATTGCTTGGCTTTTAATCACCTTTTTGATTTTAACCAATATAATTAAAAGTTACGTTTTAGAGTTAAGATGTGGAGGGGTAAGGGGGAGCTCATAGCCTAAGGTGCACAGACACTTGGGGAAACAATCGGGATTTTAACCTGTGTGACAAGATCTTTTAACAGGATTGGACCCAGAAAGAACAACAGATTACTGCCCCAGCCTTTGAACTCGGGAACGTTAAGAAACAATCGGTAAACCTCATCTCCATCTCCATATCGCAATAACCCGGTCTACAAAGAACACGGCGAAAGAACAACGGATCACAGCCCCAGCCCTGGAATTCGGGAACGTCAAGAAACAACCGTAACCTCATCTCCACCTCCATATTTCAATAAACCCGGCAGACAAAATAACAAGGCGGTAAGGACTGGTTCTGAGCAGCACAAAAAGTATCGTGCTGTTCAGGCCTTCACATCTTCTATCTCTAAATATAGTATTGCCCTGCTTTTTTGAATTACACTGTCCGGTCCTCCTCGACTGAGAACAACCTGATTGTAGTGTATTAAACTAGGAAGCGCATTATTTAGGCATTTTAGCCTCAGGGTTTAGTAACAATGCAGGCATTAATGCATTTAAAGACCAGGTCATATGATAGGACACCACAACCCCAAACCCAACCCTACGCATACAGACGGCCTGGCCTATACGAACCCCCAGACGAGGAGACAAGGCAGACTGCCAAACTGTACTTTAAATTAATACAGGCAACCCACCACATGGAGGTGGTGGAAAAAGCACTTAAAAACCAGACATTCCCCACTGGCATGATGAGACAGGTGCATCGTGTCACCAACTTTATCAAACCATCTTCACCCACAGACAACACCACAATAAAATTATCACAGAACACACACCAGTGGATGCAAAACAACATGAATATACTACAGGCACATTACCAGTCAATCACCTACACCATTACACAACAAATAAACACACCCAACACTCTGGCACTGACAATCGCAACAGGCTGGGCACATAAGAGGTACAAACATAAATTGACACCCACCACCATCATTAGAGTCGAAACCACCTTGAAACCCCCTCAGGCCACTTCCTCTCCCCAACAAACAACTATACAGACCAACACAATAGGAGACCAACCACATACACTTCCAGCAATAGAACACACCCCACTACAAACTTCCCGACCAACGA
Organism: Oncorhynchus clarkii lewisi; assembly: GCF_045791955.1. NCBI lineage: Eukaryota > Metazoa > Chordata > Actinopteri > Salmoniformes > Salmonidae > Oncorhynchus > Oncorhynchus clarkii. The sequence continues at coordinate 48,866,597 of NC_092175.1, read as the reverse complement.
TACTAACTTCAATTCCAAACCCAGTGCCCCTTCTCTCCTCAGCAGAGGAATTTCCACCTCTATCAAAACCTTGCCCCCTGCCAAAAAAACAACCATCATACCTACGGACACTATCACTGGGAAAACAACCGACCCTGAGTGAAACTTATAACCTTCGCACACAGACTCTTTCCAAAACACATCTTCACTCCCTACCCTCAACATCCACCTTCACTGATTCTTCCCTTTCCAATCAAAAAGGAGAGGTAAACATAGCAACCCCTACAACGGGAAAGGAGGAATGGAAAAGTCCAGTGGGCCCCCCTACTCCTAATGCAGCCACCCCTATCATAGCCCAGGTTCACCACACAGTTAACAGTCAAACAGAAACTTGTACACTTATAGCTACACCCATTAAACAAAACACTAACTGCAAAAGAGCACAGAGTAATGTATCAATATTACTAAGGGACATAATTACATCTGCTCCTCTTTCACCCACAGGAGGCGCCAGGAAAGGGGTACAGACGAGGACAGGGCAATTCAAGGGGCACATGACGATGATTAAAGGGCAAGACAATGGGCAACACCCCAAAGCTCCCAAATCCGAACCCCCACTAGAAACGAACATAGCTGTGCCTCTGCCTGTCCAGGGTCCCTGTACAACTGGCGCCTCAAAATACCCACCATCACCCCCACCACAGCCCCATCTTCAACCCCAACCCCAACCACAGCCTAAACCCACACACCCTTCCCAAAAACCCTTCTATCACAAGGCTAGGCCGAACTACAAGGTGGCAGATTGGAACATTGAGGGACACACACCAACACTCATCATAGGAGACTCAAACCTCAACCGGATCCCACCATTCAATAACCCCAATATCCAGGTAGACAGTTACCCAGGGGCAACATTCTATCATTTCATAAAAGTACTGGAGAAAACCCCCATACATACAGACACAGCGACTGTTGTTATCTCGGTGGGCCTGAACAACAAGGATCATGACCCATTCCAAACATCACTAAAACAGCTGTCAGGTATGCACAAGGAGGCAAAGAAAACATTTCCAAACGCAACAATATACATTCCTGTCATCAGCCATTCACCTCTTCTTACTCCACAGCAGAAGAGAAACCTTAACGTCAACGCTTACATTACCACTAACTTCCCAACCCTATTAGAGATCCCACAAGACACATTTCACACAACAACAGATCTCATACACTGGACATCCACCACAGCAGACCTCATCTTTCAACACTGGTGTAGACAGTTAAATTTACATTAACCACAAGCCACAGTTTGGATAGAAATAACTTTTCTTGCAATCTCTTTCCTTCCCTAATAACCAGTGCAGATCCTCCACCAAGGGGAGCTGCGGACCAGTCAACAACTAATATCATGAATCTTTCCAAATCCTTTATACCCACAGCAGCACAGGTAAAGCTCCTGGAGAGAGGGTTGACATTCATCCCTCGCCCAAACAAATTTGATTGGGAGGAACTTCAAAGGGACACCCACAAATATCATAGAAGACTTAAACTGTTGGACTATTTTGACTACAACACAGATGACAATCACCTACCATTTACTTTACCATCTACCTGGGAACCTAAAACCTCCCAGATAGATGGTAGAATCAGGAGACTAATCAGAATAGACAAAAACACACTTCACAACCATCAGACTCACACAGATAGGGAGGATAACCTCACACACGTAGAAAGACAGGCAATACAACAACTTAAAAATAACCCACACATAATCATCAAACCAGCAGATAAAGGTTCAAAAATAGTAATATTAGATAAACATCAATACATGTATGAAGCCAACAGACAGTTATCAAACACCAAACATTATAAACAAATAGAAAACAGTATACAACCACAGACACAGACACAGCTAAGGACAATAATAAAAAGACTCTACGACCAACACTACATCACAGCAAAACAACGGGACTTTCTCTACGGTACAGACACCCCACGACCTAGACTATTCTACTTACTGCTAAAAGTACACAAGGAACCGGAGACATGGACAATTCCCTTTGAAGTTCCTCCTGGCAGACCGATTGTCTCAGACTGCAATAGTGAATCCTATAACATTTCACAATACATAGATCACCATATCAACCCTCTCTCCACAAGGCACCCCAGCTTTCTCAGGGACACCTACCACTTCATGGAGAGGATTGGACCCATAGTTGTTCCCTCCCACACACACATATTCACAATAGACATTGATAGCCTATCCAACAACATACAGCAACAGGAATACAAGCAATTAGAAATATCTTTAAGAGATACCCAGACAACACTAGACCGGACAAAGAAATATTACAACTATTAGAAATCAGCCTGACTAGCAATGACTTTTTATTCAATGACCACTATTACCTGCAGGTGGAGGGAACAGCTATGGGCAAAAAATTTGCACCTGCTTACGTCAATATATACATGGCTGAATGGGAGAGAGAGGCACTGGCCAAGTGTCCATATCAACCCACTTTTTATTACCGCTTTTTAGACGACATAATAGGGGCCTGGCCCCACGACATCCAGTTATTCACAGATTTTATAAACATTCTCAACGGTCATCATCCATCCATTAAGGTTAAATACACAATTCATCCGCAAGAAGTCAACTTCTTAGACACAACAGTTTTTTTCAGTAATAACAATCAATAACAGAAAACACTACACACTAGAGTTTACTTCAAACCAACAGACACACATGCTTTACTTCATAAACACAGTTACCATCCTAAACATACATTTAAAGGAATAATAAAATCACAAATCATACGGTTCTACAGGATATCATCTTGCAAGCAAGACCTGGATTATGCAATAAATACACTATTCAATGCACTTAGAAGAAGAGGATATTCAAAACGATTTTTAAGAACCATTAAAAACAACACATTGGCCGCCCTCCCTCCCATTCATCCAACACTCACAGACCACAGCAAATCATCCACCTCTCTTAACCTTAATCTCAATCCTACTCCTAACCTTAACCCCTCCCCAAACCTCACGCCTAACCTTAACCTCTCCCTTAACCCCACACCTAACCTTAACCTTTCCCCTAACCCCACGCCTAATCCTAACCTCTCCCCAAACCTCCTGCCTAACCTTAACCTTTCCCCTAACCCCACACCTAACCCTAACCTTTCCCCTAACCCCACACCTAACCCTAACCTTTCCCTAAACCCCATGCCTAATCTTAACCTCTTCCCAAACCTCACGCCTAACCTTAACCTTTCCCCTAACCCAACGCCTAACCTTAACCTTTCCCTTAACCCCACACCTAACCTTAACCTCTCCCCAAACCCCACGCCTAATCTTAGCCTCTTCCCAAACCTCACGCCTAACCTTAACCTTTCCCTTAACTCCACGCCTAACCTTAACCTTTCCCTTAACCCCATGCCTAACCTTAACATCAACCTTTCCCCAAACCCCACGCCTAACCCTAATGTGTACCATTACCCTAACCAGGGTTCTCATCCTATCTCCCTCCCTTACCCTAATCCTGACTCCCCTATGGAAAGTGATCTGCACCAATCACTAAACCGAAACACTTCCTCTGTCTCTCCTCCCTTGTCATCAATACTCAATCAACAGACAATTATCATCCCCCTAGTAACCACATTTTCACATAGAATTAGACCCCTACATCAATCAATCAAACACAACTTCTCTACAGTTCAGCACACTTACATACCACTCAAACCATACAGAATCATTTCAGAATTTAGAAAAAACTAAAACTTAAAGGACCTCCTCACCAAAGCAAAATTCAGTGGTAAGCCACCACAAGACCTCAAACCTCATCATTTCCATTTGACAGATAAAGTTCATTACAAATATACACAGCCACACATCAGCACCAGTACAAGAATCTTATTCATTGAACACACATAACACCATTTATATCATTACATGTACACTTTGCAATAAACAATACATTGGAGAAACCAAACACACCATAGAAACCAGACTCAAACAACACCTGTATAACATTAAAAGGGCACACCTACAAACGGAACTCATAACCCACTTCCAGGAGCACCCATCACTCACCTTACCATATCAGGGTTACAGTCACATATAGGCTGGACCTGTGGGCAGCGAAGGAGGGTAGAACGGGAGTGGATCCAGCACCTACAGACAATAACGCCAAATGGCCTGAACGAGAGGTTTTAGAAAATGGGTTTTAACAGACAGGAAAATGGATGGAGAAGAACATGGTTTTATTCATATTTTATTTTTACTCTCTATATATTTATGGTTTGTTTGGTTTTAGTTTGGCACTTCCTCTTTTAGGTTTTTCCTTTCCTTTAACAAAACAATAAAACCATTTAAATGCACAATATGGCGTTTATGTTCATATTTTAACAACACTATGGTTGAATGAATCTCTCACCACATTGACTTCTGCACTGCCACCCAGAAAAAGAGGCAACTTGGAGCCTACCTCAGTTTAATTTATGATCCTAGGAGGACATCTACGGGCCTTTTTAAGTACTACACCTATTATATTAGATCATCAGAAATGGGAGGGATAAACAGGAGATAGGCCTGTGCACCGTAAAACTAACTAGTTGAAACGAAACACAATTATATTCAAAACCTAACCCTAACCCTAACCCTAACCCCTAACCCTAACCCTCTAACCCTAACCCTAACCCTAACCCTAACCCCTAACCCTAACAATAACCCGACTCAAAACTAGAAACCTAACCCTAACCCCTAACCCTAACCCTAACCCTAACCCCTAACCCTAACCCTAACCCTAACCCTAACCCTAACCCCAACCCCCAACCACTAACCCTAACCCTAACCCTAACCCTAACCCTACATGACTGGAGTGCACCCCCTCCCTTCCCCCCTCCGGTTTCCACGTGTCAGAGATGGAAGTGGATCAACCGACTCAAAACTAGAAACCAAACACTAGCGAGTCACCGCTGCATTGCCTGCCGAGGGATCTGGACGCAGCAAGCCAAGGCAATTTTCATCCCAAAAAATATTTACTGGGATCATCTTAAATCTGGCTTTTTATAGGGGTGTTAACCCTCCACCCAACATACTTCCTAAAGGATTGGTTTGATGGTGTACAGGTCAAAAATAATCATTAGATTAAATACTACCTAAAAATGACCCTACTCTACTCCTGACCCCTGGATGCACATCGCCTACTCTTTTTCCAACTAAAAGGCATTTTTTACTAAAGACCCTGGATTCAACTACAACATACTCCAACTGACTTTTTTGATGAACACTACCCCCTCCTCTTTTTCAACCAAAGAGGACTTCCTTTCAAAGATACCACCTTTTCCAACTAAAGACGAAGATTTTGTTCAAGACATCACCTTTTTCTACCAAAGAGGACTTTTTTAGAGATATCACCTTTCCAAACAAAGACAAAGATTTTGCTCAAGACATCACCTTTTTCTACCAAAGAGGATTTTTCTAAAGATATCACCTTTCCAACTAAAGACAAAGATTTTGTTCCAGACATCACCTTTTTTAACTAAAGACAAGATTTTTTTACCAAGGAACTAGACTTTACCACACTGACACAGGTGTAAGAGACTTTTACCCATCCTGACAACCGTATTTCCAACTTAGGAGCAAAAGGAAACAAATTATAATACAGGCTCACCACACTCATACCCCTGCACCATATACCCACATACCAAAAAAAACCAGGTAAGTACCAACATCCTACACCAGAACCTCCCCCAGGTAAGTATTCCCCCCACTGGAGTAGTCCCATCATCTTCGGAGGACACACATCACTGGAAACAGCCCAAAAAGTTTTTCCGGACCCGTATCTCCCATTCCCCAAGTGGACGCAAACTAGACAATACGGCCAAATCTACCGTATACACAGGATCCCAAATGGACGAAAACGCGATGCAAGCTACACTCCGCTAAAAAGCACCAACTAAAGACGACAAGTTTAGCACCACTCCGAAGCAGGCCAAATTGAAACTACCCCCCAGAAACCCTACCTACCACTACCCCTCAACAAAGAAGCAAGGTTATAGTTCCCTACACACCATGAAATGACCAGATTTCACGGCCTCCACTTCCCCTACATATCGCACCCAACTGCACTAAATGACGTGCTCCAAAAGCGGGAAAATATCTCTACCACTTTTGAAGGCTTATAGCTAGACCTATGGGTTACCTAGAACCTCAACTATAGACTCATCATGTTCCTACATATGTATACTGTACCCTTAACTGCTCCTGAAACCACAGAACCTCATCTTGGTTTCTTTCCAGGCCCAAACCCTCAACCAGAGCAGACCGCTCCCGACGCTAACACACAAGACAATGGTGACACAAAGGTCAAACACAACTTTTTTTACAGGGGGATCTACCATACTTCTACACATCGCAAGAACTCCACATATGGCTCTATCCTGACCCTCTAGTCTTACCCAAAATTGACATGATACCTCTGGGACACCCACAACCCAAACAGCACCCCAAAAGCAAAGTTCTATCTTCCCCATGTCATTCCCTATAGGATTCAATGATGGAGGCTCCCCTACACCTAACAGACAAACGGACGCCTAATTAAAGAAAAAATGGAAAAATCTCATTGGACAAAACAGGAGCATGCCTCTCACATGTACACCGCATGCACACCTTGTACACCAATATGATTCAATCTTTGGCAAACCACACCACCATTATTTCCTATAAAAGAGGAGCACCCCTCAGTCTGTAAATGATTAGTTATTGGAGAAACAAGACCAAGATGAGACTCTGGACAAGGCGGATACGGTATATTAGAGGCCTTTTAATCAAGCATAATAATATCTGGCAAACGTGCAGCACGGCTCCTATTCGTCCAACCCTTAGGGAGCTTTCGGAAAAAGAGGCCTACAACATATTTGGGCAGTTCATTCATACATTGAAATGACGTAGGTAGATTCTGGTAGTTCTGGCTCCTGGTTGGTTGTTCGTAGGTGATAGACAGTCCTCTCCAGCCTGGCGTCAGTATCCCATTGGTTCTCGACAGAGTTCTTTGTCTTTGGAGCCCATCCCAAAGGGTTTTGAGCAGTGTATATTTATGGGTTGTCAGTGTGTTTTATCTTATTCCGCCACCCTGGTGGGGGTTTCCCGTGCAGTTAGTATATTGAGAAACAGAGAGAGAGGGAGGGTATAACACAGAGTACAAGCCAAAATTGTATGGTTATGCCCAGGCAGACAACAGTCAGTGAATGCGTCATTACATGTTTTAATATGTTATTACAACAAGTCTCAGCATCATTAGGGTCTACAGACCCCGAAGAGCCTTCAACTGGACAAAGACTCAAGCTGGAACTCTACAAGGACCACCTCTTCCTCAACGGATCGACTGGGCTCTAGCTATATGCTCACCCCTAAAAGACACCTCACCGGGATCAAGACATCAAGCTGGGGCTTCACACACACCTTGGGCTCTAGCTACATGCTACTCCCTCAAAGACATCTCACCAGGATCTAGACATCAAGCAGGGACTTCACACACACACACCCCTTGGGCTCTAGCTATATGCTACTCCCTAAAAGACACCTCACCGGGATCAAGAATTCAAGTTGGATCTTCATACCCCCTGGGCTCTAGCTATACGCCACCCCCTAAAAAACACCTCACCGGGATCAAGACATCAACTGGGGCTCTGTACTCCCTACGGGCATCTCATCGGAAAGACTGGGCTCTAGCTATAGCTACTCCCTAAAAGACACCTCACCGGGATCAAGACACCAGCTGGTACTCTGCACCCCCCACACACCTCTCATCCCCGACCATTCTCCTCCCGGAAAAAAGCCTACATCTTTATGCTACACCGTGAATCGGATCACTTCAAGCTGTACCCTAACCCCTACTATTCCCTCCCTACATATAGATACTCCCACAACGGACCTTCATAGACCTTCCAGACCGTCGAGCCTCAACCACACATACACCCACACACACACCCTAATTTTTCCGGTCCATAATACGGCTTTTTACCGCATTACGACCGAGTGTGCTTTTTTGCACCTTTTTTTCTCCTCCCTGCTACCTGATGAAGCAGAGTAAGGCAGAAACGCGTCGTGGCTGGGTTACCCCTAGACCCGTTGTGAAGCTGTAAGGAAGGCAGGTCCCACACGGACTTCGGGGGTACCTCCTTTTGGCTACCTATTTTCATTTGTACTTTTTTCTTACCCTTATTTTGAGTTTTACACAGGGACACACTACAACGGAATATCTACGAGACAGCGATGACTCTGGGCACTCTGATGGCTACTCAGACCCCCTACTTCACCACAAAACAAGCCCAAAAAAATTCGACGGGGCATAGTTATCCACATAGACCCTCTACACATTTTAAAAGAGACGCACAGAGGGTCCGGCCGAAAAAAAGTTTCGACCGGCAACCTAGTCTCATCATAGGATCGTCGCATTCACCTTACATAAGACTCTCTTTTTCAGGCTTCTACGAATGGCATAATAGGCCCCCACCCACTCCGACCACATAGGACAACCTGAACTCACCAACCCAAGATCTACTCAGAACCAAAGACAAAGAACCCCCCAAAGAAAACAGCTTACCCCCACCATACCAGGGGACCCAGTGACCTGGTCATACCCTCATAAGGTTGACATAGGAACGGGCTCCTTTTGGGCAATGCAAACCCTCCTAAACTTCCCCCACATCATACCCTGACCAGGGTGATTGAGGGAACGTAACAGAGGCAGAGTGTTAAGGTGGCCTCTGATTTTTTATCTCCATCCCATACCCAGACCTGGGTTGGATGGAATGAAAATCAGCAGGAACAGGTTATAACTCCACAACCATCTATCTCCACATACTCTTCCCAGCCAACACCACCCAACATAGGTTTGCTGAACAGAACCACTGGATGAATCCCCCAGCTGGCAACTAGACCCACAGCTAATCCCACCCCATGGGTCTCCGGGACCCCCTAGACACCAAACCTCTCAAAACATCTGAAAGAAGAAACGCACAGAGGGGCCAGCCGAAGAAAAGTTTTGACCGGCAACCTAGTCTCATCATAGGAATGTTGACTTCACCCTCACACAGAGTCCCCTTTTCAGGCTTCTACGAATGGCATAATAGGCCCCCACCCACTCCGACCACATAGGACAACACGGTCTCACCAACCCAAGACCTACTAGAACCAAAGACAAAGAAACCCCTCCAAGAAAGAAGCCCACCCCCACCATACCAGGAGACCCAGAGATCCGGTAATACCCTCACAAGGTTGACATAGGAACGGACTCCTTTTGGACAACGCAAACACTCCTAACCTTCCCTCACATTATACCCTGACCAGGGGATTGACGTGACCTCTGAACTTTCCTTCCCATCCCTTACCCTGTTCAGGGTGGTATGGAGTGAAAATCAGTAAGAACAGGTTAACATCCCGCTACCACCTACCTCCATATACTCTCCCCAGTCTACCCCATCTTACATGGGATTGCTGGACAGAACCACTGGATGAATTCCCCAGCTGGCTACTAGAACCACAGCATTCCCACACCATGGGACTCCAGGACCCCCAAGACACCCAAACCTCTCAAAGGACAAGCTGTAGACCTCACATACAGATCACCTCTTCAAACAGCACACCACCACCGCTAACCACACCATAGGATGTAAATAATGGACACGGATGCCCCAGAAAATAATCCCTCACACAGGGGTAGACTACACCTACACCTGTCCACTGTTACTCTACAGAGATGGATATAGCTAAACAAAGCTATCTACTTGAGGAACCCAGCTCCACTAAAAAGTCCACCTCCAGATACCCAACGGGCCGGATTTATCCACAACATTCTGTCCAACAGCACACCCAGCTAAGAGCGATACCCTCACCAATCCAGCATCATTGGATCAACACCTCAAGAGGAGGACCGAAACCACAGTAATATAGATACTGAATGGAACATCAGGCCCCCACCACTACGGCTGGACCACCACTGAGGCTTTCAGTACAGCGGAGGAACGCCCGGACATACACTGCACCTGCACCTTACACACCCCACATCCCATACAAAAGACAGGGGGTCATTAAGACCACAAAAACAGACCTCCAATAGCACCATAGAGTTACCATGACCATGGACTCTCAATATAACTTTCCTTTAGCTACTTTACTAGCACTATAGAGTTACCATGACCATGGACTCTCAATAATACTTTTCCTTTAGCCACTTTACTAGCACTATAGAGTTACCGTGACCACGGACTCTCAAAAATTCTTACCTCCATTTACTCTACTTACAATTAAAAAATAAATAAATAAATAAATAATAATATGGATATATATATATTAACATATATGTATATTAATTTTATTTTTGTTTTTCAAGTTTCTTGAACTCGGGGTTACCATGACCATGGACCCTTGACGAAAATAAACTATAAAATAGAACCTAAATAACTAATATTATATACTGTTAACCCTCACCAACTCACCATCCTTCCAAAAATACCTCTCTGAAGATCCCCACCAGCACCCCCAACGGACGAGAACCTTTTTTCTCCAACTACTCTGGGGACCACGGCTTTGGCGACTCACCCGCAGCGAGTAGATCCTAAGCAATTAGGCCCGACCATACACCAAGCAAGAAGATTGGAGGAAATGGTACAAACCGGACTCCTCCGGGACCCCTCTGGGGCCTGTTGGCAGACCTATCGGCACAACCCTCCCAGCCCCATTACATACGGGAGACTCACGTAACGCGCTGGACGACTATCTACCCCAGATTAGAGCTGGATTGGCAGTATGTTCAGTACCCATACAGACCAGCTGGATTCGATTAGACATGGGCTGATTCAGAGTTAAGATCCTGGAAGGGAATAACCCCTGAATTACACAACATGATTGAAAACATCCAGGACCTAACGACTGACGAACACGGAAGTAAATACATAGACAACATGGAGCTAAGAAAAAAGGATCCGAGGGGGAGTAAACTCCTAGGTTGCACTATGGTTTCCACATCCGTTGACAAAGCGGACCTAGACATCATGACCACACCACTCGATATGGACACATGGCAACCAACCGAGGACCAAACCTTCACAAGGTGCGCAACTCAAGGGATTTTGCCTGATCCTACATCGAGTTTACAGACCTACCTAAACTCTACCATTCTAAAAACTATACCTGACCCTAACCCTAACCCTAACCTTAACCATCCTAAAATCCTTACCTAACCTTAACCCTCACCCTAACCCTAAACCTAACCTTAATCTAAATATTATGATAATAATAATAATAATATTATATTATTATATTAAGTGGGCAACCATGGGGCCTACAACCTTGGCCGGCCGCGCCCGGACCCCTCCGGCCTACGCGCACATGAGTGGAGTGCACCCCCTCCCTTCCCCCCTCCGGTTTCCACGTGTCAGAGATGGAAGTGGATCAACCGACTCAAAACTAGAACCCTAACCCTAACCCTAACCCTAACCGTAACCCCTAACCCTAACCCTAACCCTAACCCCTAACCCTAACCCTAACCTTAACCCCTAACCCTAACCCCTAACCCTAACCCAAAACGTGAATAAATCAAAAAGTACACCTCCAATCTGGATGGGTTTTTTTTTGAGACGAGCATTTCCATTCAATTAAAAACGTTTTTGTAAAACGAAAAACTCACACACACACACAGCAAGGACGGAGTGACACCGTGTGGGGCTTAGAGACAGACAGAGCCTGCAATAGTTACCTTTGTTCGAACTATCAAAGAACCGTTAGACCTAGAGCCCTGAAACTTTAGAAACCTGTTATAGAGCTCAAGTCGATAGTGCACGGTGAGTTATGTGGCTCTAGATGGTTCTCAGACCTTTGCAATAATTTCAATTCATTTTGACCATTACGAAAGTGACGACATTTAGAAAAGTCGCAGAGTCGCAAGACTAGGTGCATTAAAACCACCTCGGCCCATAGAGATGGACCCCAACGTTTCTGTCCGATAGCTCATTCAAGGACCCCGTAGCAACGCCCGGAAAAAGTGGATTTTCAGCACTAATTAAGGTCGCTGCTCGGGCTCCAAATGACCTACCGAGCCAAAACTTGGGATTCGAGGTCGCCTCAGCTAGGCCTACACATGTCAGAACTGGACCCGCAGCTAGATAGTACCTACGTGTTATATGTTTTTATTATGGTTTAAACAGAAGGCGCTGTGAATTCGGGGCCTGCTCTGAAATATGTGATAGTTGGCATCTAAACGAGTTGGAAAAAGTGGGTGTGGTGTCAGTTTGTATCAGTTTGGTGTCAGAATGATATCAAAAATTAACTGATGGACAGTGACTTGCTGGCTAACTTTTGTCCATTTGCAATATGTTTAAACAGCGAGGTACCATCACCAAAATGACATTCTGAAATCAACACCAACGAGCGACGGAGAGGAACCAGAATCACTGCCCGGCCGTCCCGAGTTCCTGCAGTTTTTTTGAGCATGTCAAATCCGTGATGGTATATACTCATTGAAACATATTGCAAATGGACAGCTGTGCGCCTGGTGATTGGAACTGGTTACCAGGATAACATTTTTATAATAGTTTTAAATGCCTTTAGGGGTGTGCAAGGGGTCCATGGTTGGGTAGGGAGCACCCCCCACCCGAGCCCATCGAATAGGGGGTGCCCCTAGTCATTTTGGACAATTTTCGTAAACGTAAAAAACGACAGAGTCACACTTCTCTCATGTCACCATCGAGCGATGGAGAGGAACCACTAGCACTGCCCGGCCATCCCGAGTTCATCGGGCCAGTCAATTTTGCATTTCTGCAGAATTTATGAGCAATTCCCTCACTTTCATTGAGCCACGGAGCCACGGAGAAAACTTGCTTGCGTTAGACTCCTTGGTCCGTGTTTCAAGATGGGTCGGGTGGGTTGCCGACCTCGCCACTGACCCCTGGAGTCCAGTTTACGTGAGCCGATCCCCGCCCTGGCAACACAACGAGGTTGGGTGCTCACTGAGGACAGTCCGACCCGGTTGAAAATCGCACCGGGGGCAAGGGGCCCCATGCCCCCCCGCAGGGGGACATAACGCAGCGGGTACTAAGTCCTTGGCCCCGGGAAGCAGCGAGTATGGAGTAGGGGCACTGTAAAGCTCACGGCTGAAACCGGTAGCCACCTTCGCCCCAAGCCCTTCCAAGCCAACCCGGAGCCAGTCGCGGCGCACCACCGACGGAGAAAATGCGCCCGGCGGGGGCCGATCCGACCGGGGGTCAGTCCCACAAGGGGATCTGACCACACCGGAACGGCCGACCCTGACCCGCCGAGTTAAATCCTCCAGGCAGACTCCGTTTACCTCTCAACGGTTTCACGCCCTTTTGGACTCTCTCTTCAAAGTTCTTTTCAACTTTCCCTTGTCGACAATCGGTATTTAGCCTTAGATGGAGTTTCCCACCCGCTTTAGGCTGCATTCCCAAGCAACCCGACTCCGAGAAGACCGGACCCCGGCGCGCCGTTACCGGCCTCACACGTTCACGGGCTTAGCCTCAATAAGAAGGACTCAGGCCCCCGATCGACACCGGGCAAAGCGGTCTTCTATACGCCTGTCCGTCGGGCGGACAGGGATTCGGCGCTGGGCTCTTCCTTCTTCGCTCGCTGCTACTGAGGGAATCCTGGTTAGTTTATTTTCCTCCGCTTAGTAATATGCTTAAATTCAGCGGGTTGTCTCATCTGATCTGAGGTCGTAGTCAAAGTGAATGGAGTGTCTTTTATCTGTCAACCCCCAGTTCCCTTTTGTCCACCAAGCCGCCATGCCGGTTTAACCCACTAGGGCACATTCCCCTATCATTTCCTTGTAACCATAAACCATATCTACTTGTTTGTTTGTGCATTTCTGTGATTATTTAGTAAGTTAATAAATAAATGATTTAATACAATTGATGTATGGATGACTAATAGTGGAGACTGGGTTCGAGCAGATAACCAACAATTTACGATGTTTAGAATGAGACTAACGTGAGGTAAAGGATAATTCATAATGAATTAGACTAATTGATCGGATATTAAAATATCTGAAAGTTTATTATTAAAATTATAACTTTGTAATCGGAATATTTTCCTTGGTGCCCCGACTTCCTAGTTAATTACATCTACCTGATTAGTTAATCACATAATAATAATTACAGAAAATTGATTTGATAAACTAAAAGTCTTCAGTTTAATGATTTAATGATGCCAAAGACACCTCCCTCTCCTCAGCAGAGGAATTTCCACCTTTATCAAAGCCTGCTCCTGCCAAAAAGACAACCATCATACCTACGGACACTATCACTGGGAAAACAACCGACCCTGATTGAAACCTATAACCTTCGCACACAGACTCTTTCCAAAACACATATTCACTCCCTACCCTCAACATCCACTTTCACTGATTCTTCCCTTTCCAATCCAAAAGGAGAGGCAAGAATAGCAACCCCTACAACTGGAAAGGAGAAATGGAAAAGTCCAGTGGGCCCCCCTACTCCTAAAGCAGTCACTCCTATCATAGCCCAGGTTCACCACACAGTCAACAGTCAAAAAGAAACTTGTACACTTATAGCTACACCCATTAAACAAAACACTAACTGCAAAGGAGCACAGAGTAATGTATCAATATTACTAAGGGACATAATTACATCTGCTCCTCTTTCACCCACAGGAGGCGCCAGGCAAGGGGTACAGACAAGGACAGGGCAACTCAAGGGGCATATGATGATGATTAAAGGGCAAGACAATGGGCAACACCCCAAAGCTCCCAAATCCGAACCCCCACAAAAAACGAATATCGCTGTGCCTCTGCCTGTCCAGGGCCCCAGTACAATTGGCGCCTCAAAATACCCACCATCATCCCCACCACAACCCCATCTTCAACCCCAACAACAGCCTAAAATAACACACCCTCCCCAAAAATCCATTTATCACAAGGCTAGGCCGAATTACAAGGTGGCAGATTAGAACATTGAGGGACACACACCAACACTCATCATAGGAGACTCAAACCTCAACCGGATCCCACGATTCAATAACCCCAACATCCAGGTAGACAGTTACCCAGGGGCAACATTCTATCATTTCACAAAGGTACTGGAGAAAACCCTCATACATACAGACACAGCAACTGTTGTTATCTCGGTGGGCTTGAACAACAGGGATCACGACCCATTCCAAACATCACTAAAACAGTTCTCAGGTATGCACAAGAAGGCAAAGAAAACATTTCCAAACGCAACAATATACATTCCTGTCATCAGCCATTCACGTCTTCTTACTCTACAGCAGAAGAGAAACCTTAAGCTCATCAACGCTTACATTACCACTAACTTCCCAACCCTATTAGAGATTCCACAAGACACATTTCACACAACAACAGATCTCATACCCTGGACATCCACCACAGCAGACCTCATCTTTCAACACTGGTGTAGACAGTTACATTTACATTAACCACAAGCCACAGTTTGGATAGAAATAACTTTTCTTGCAATCTCTTTCCTTCCCTAATAACCAGTGCAGATCCTCCACCAAGGGGAGCTGCGGACCAGTCAACAACTAATTTCATGAATCTTTCCAAATCCTTCATACCCACAGCAGCACAGGTAAAGCTCCTGGAGAGAGGGTTGACATTCATCCCTCGCCCAAACAAATTTGATTGGGAGGAACTTCAAAGGGACACCCACAAATATCATAGAAGACTTAAACTGTTGGACTATTTTGACTACAACACAGATGACAATCACCTACCATTTACTTTACCATCTACCTGGGAACCTAAAACCTCCGAGATAGATGGTAGAATCAGGAGACTAATCAGAATAGTCAAAAACACACTTCACAACCATCAGACTCACACAGATAGGGAGGATAACCTCACACACGTAGAAAGACAGGCAATACAACAACTTAAAAATAACCCACACATAATCATCAAACCAGCAGATAAAGGTTCAAAAATAGTCATATTGGATAAACATCAATACATGTATGAAGCCAACAGACAGTTATCAAACACCAAACATTATAAACAAATAGAAAACATTATTCAACCACCTACACAGACAAAGTTAAGGACAATAATATAATAACGACCTAGACTATTCTACCTACTGCTAAAAGTACACAAGGAACCGGGGACATGGACAATTCCCTTTGAAGTTCCTCCTGGCAGACCGATTGTCTCAGACTGCAATAGTGAATCCTATAACATTTCACAATATATAGATCATCACATTAACCCTCTCTCCACCAGGCACCCCAGCTTTCTTAGGGACACATACCACTATATGGAGAGGATTGGACCCATAGATGTTCCCTCCCACACACACATATTCACAATAGATATGGATAACCTATATACTAATATAAATACAGAAACAGGAATACAAGCATTTAGAAATATCTTTAAGAGATACCCAGACAACACTAGACCGGACAAAGACATATTACAATTATTAGAAATCAGCCTGACTAGCAATTACTTTTTATTCAACGATCACTATTACCTGCAGATGGAGGGAACAGCGATGGGCAAAAAAATGTGCCTGTATACGCCAATATATACATGGCTGAATGGGAGAGAGAGGCACTGGCCAAGTGTCCATATCAACCCACTTTTTATTACTGCTTTTTAGACGACATAATAGGAGCCTGGCCCCCACGACATCCAATTATTCACAGATTTTATGAACATTCTCAACGGTCATCATCCATCCATTAAGGTTAAATACACAATTAATCTGCAAGAAATCAACTTCCTATTAACAAATTTTCTTCAGTAATTACAACCAATTACAGATAACACAACACATTAGAGTCTACTTCAAACCAACATACACACACGGGTTACTTCATAAACACAGTTACCATCCTAAACATACATTTAAGGGAATAATAAAGTCACAAATCATGCGGTTCTACAGGATATCATCTTGCAAGCATGACCTGGATTATGCAATAAATACACTATTCAATGCACTTAGACAAAGAGGGTACTCAAAACGATTCTTGAGAACTATTAAAAACAAGCACATTGGCTGCCCTCCTCCCATTCACCCAACACTCACAGACCACACAAAATCATCCAACTCTCCTAAACTTAACCCCAATCCTACCCCTAACCGTAACCTCTCCCCAAACCCCACTCCTAACCTTTACCATTACCCTAACCAGGGTTTTAATCCTACCCCTAAGCCCAACCCTAACCTTAACCTCTCCCCAAACCCCTAACCTTAACCATCACCATTACCCTAACTAGGGTTCTCATCCTAACCTAACCCCTATCTCTCTCCTCCACCCTAATCCTGACTCCCCTATGGGGAGTGATCTACACCAACCACTAAGCCGCAACACTTCCTCTGTCTCTTCTCCTTCTCAATATTCAATCAGCAGACAATTATCATTCCCCTAGTAACCACATTTTCACATAGAATCAGATCCCTACATCAATCAATCAAACACAACTTCTCTACAGCTCAGCACACTTTACATACCACTCAAACCAACTAATGTCTCTCGGTATAGATCTCTGTCTGTCTGTCTGTCTGTCTGTCTGTCTGTCTGTCTGTCTGTCTGTCTGTTTGTCTGTCTGTCTGTCTGTCTGTCTGTCTGTCTGTTAGACACTGACTCTGTCTGTCTGTCTGTCAGACTCTGTCTGTCTCTCTCGTGTTGGTGTGTATTGGTGTGTAACCCTTATTGTGTATCAAATAAAATAAATTGTGATAAGAACTGTATTTTATTTCAACCTGGAAGGCAGAACAGACAGGTGCTTAGGCTGCATTCACACCATCTCCTATATTTGTAAATACCAGCATATGACTTGGAAAAATACACTTGCACGCCCTTCCAACTGGTAATTACTAGTGGGAAACTCGTCTATCATCTCTGAGCTTCGACTTCTCCCACATGCTGAACTCTGACATCACATACTAAGGAAATTACCTTGATAACAGCATTTTTGGAAGTTAAATGCAACAGCAAATCATTATTTATGAAAAACAATCTATTAGTATGGTATTTGAACACTATAATGTTTTTGAGCATGACAGCTGTACTTTTAATACAAATTGTATTTACAGAGTTTCCCACTTGTTATGAATGCAGCATTATCCAGTATGTATGGATGTGTGTGTGATCTTCAGCCCGTTGCCATGACGGTGATGGTGACATTGACAGGTTCGTTGTCCTCAGCAGTTAGAGGAGGGGAGACGGGGGAGGCAGCCCTAGGAGAGGACATGGACGTGACCTAGAGAAGAGAAGACTAATTTATCATCATAGAACTGATTGGATTTATTAACATGTTAAAGATCCAGTATATAACTTTTTCTCATAGAAATGTTAGTTATATGTCTGTCATTCTCATTGTAAGCAAATCGAAGAAGAGGTAGATCTGTTCTATGTGCTCTATATGAAAATTTGGTTTTGTCTTAGTTTGTGTTTGATACATCAGCTTCAAACACAATATTTTAAGGTTATTGAAAATATATTTCACAGCGGTTTGGGTATACAATGATATGCTCTGAATTAGAGCATCTGCTAAATGACTACAATGTAAATATTCTACACTTGTTTTGTTCTGTCTCAAACTGAAATTAGACAAACATTATAGAATTGTGGCAACCAATCACGGAGCAATTGCTACATATTACTACTTTAATGACATGGGCCTGGGGGGAGATTATGTCTCATTATGTTAACGAGACATTAGGGTACCTTGGCTAGGGGAGGGGCAATGTTCTGTAGCTCCTCCCTCTCCGTCAACTCCTCCCATCACCTCATCATCAGGGAGGTTGATGTTCTCCCTGGACCAGCTGTGCTGCCTACACACACACATATTGTATACACATTATGCACACATTATATATATATATATATATATATACATATATATATACACAAACACATACTATATACACATGATACTCACATTGTATGTATATATATGCAAACACACACATACACATACTATATACACATTTTATATATATATATATACACACACATATTATAAACACATATTACATATATATATACACAGACACATACTATATACACATGAAACCCACATTATATATATATATACACACACAAGTGTTTTATACACACATTCTACATACGCATGTTTTACACATGGCCTGTATGACTCCATACTCACATTCCGAATAGCATGTCATGGAGTCCTGTTAAGAGACAGGAGAGTTAAGGTCAGATATTAAACTGTTGTTGTATCCTGATAACTTCTGGTCAGGATCAGAATAAACTGTTGTTGTTTCCTGATAACTCCTGGTTAGGGTCAAACTGGGCAGTTTTATTTCAATCTCTTCCTTCAAAGACTCAATCATGGACACTCTTACTGACAGTTGTGGCTGCTTTGCGTGATGTATTGTTGTCTCTACCTACCTGCCCTTTGTGCTGTTGTCTGTGTCCAGTAATGTTTGTACCATGTTTTGTGCTGCTACCATGTTGTGATGCTACCTGCCTTGCTATGTGGTTGTCTTATGTCTCTCTTTACGTAGTGTTGTGTTGTCTCTCTTGTTGTGATGTGTGTTTTGTCCTATATTTATATATATATTTTTTTTTTAATCCCAGACCCCGTCCCCGCAGGAGGCTTTTTGCCTTTTGGTAGGCCGTCTTTGTAAATAGTAATTTGTTCTTAACTGACTTGCAAGAGCTGCAAAATCTGAATCCCTACAAATCAGCTGGGCTAGACAATCTGGACCTTCTCTTTCTAAAATGATCTGCCAAAATTGTTGCAACCCCTATTACTAGCCTATTCAACCTCTCTTTTGTATCGTCTGAGATCCCCAAAGATAAGAAAACTGCCACGGTCATCCCCCTCTTCAAAGGGGGAGACACTCTAGACCCAAACTGTTATAGACCTAAATCGATCCTGCCCTGTCTTTCTAAAATCTTTGAAAGCCAAGTTAACCTAACAGATGACTGACCATTTCGAATCCCACCGTACCTTCTCCACTATGCAATCTGGTTTCCGAGCTGGTCATGGGTGCACCTCAGCCACGCTCAAGGTCCTAAACGCTATCATAACCGCCATCGATAAAAGACGGTACTGTGTAGCTGTATTCATCGACCTGGCCAAGACTTTCGACTCTGTCAATCACCTCATTCTTATTTGGCAGACTCAATAACCCTGGCTTCTCAATTGACTGCTTTGCCTTGTTCACCAACTACTTCTCAGATCGAGTTCAGTGTATCAAATCGGAGGGCCTGTTGTCCGGACCTCTGGCAGTCTCTGTGTGGGTGCCACAGGGTTTTTTCTCTGTTTATATCAATGATGTCATTCTTGGGCTTCCCGGATGGTTAAGGGCGCTGTACTGCAGCGCCAGCTGTGCCATCAGAGTCCCTGGGTTCGCGCCCAGGCTCTGTCGTAACCGGTCGCGTCCGTGGGGTGACGCACAATTGGCCTAGCGTCGCCTGGGTTAGGGAGGGCTTGGTCGGTAGGGGTGTCCTTGTCTCATCGCGCACCAGCGACTCCTGTGGCGGGCTGGGCGCAGTGTGCGCTAACCAGGGTGGCCAGGAGCACTGTGTTTCCTCCGGCGCATTGGTGCAGCTGGCTTCCAGGTTGGATGCGCGCTGTGTTAAGAAGCAGTGGAATTGTTGGGTTGGGTTGTGTATCGGAGGACGCATGACTTGGTTGGGTTGTGTATCGGAGGACGCATGACTTTCAACCTTCGTCTCTCCCGAGCCCGTACGGGAGTTGTAGCGATGAGACAAGATAGTAGCTACTACAACAATTGGATACCACGAAATTGGGGAGGAAAAGGGGGGTAAAAAAAAGAAGAAAAAAAAGATGTCTTTCTTGCTGCTGGTGATTCTCTGATCCACCTCTACGCAGACAACACCATTCTGTATACATCTGGCCCTTCTTTGGATACTGTGTAAACAAACCTCCAAACAAGCTTCAATTCCATACAACACTCCTTCCGTGGCCTCCAACTGCTTTTAAATGCTAGTAAAACGAAATGCATGCTCTTCAACCGATTGCTGTGCGCACCTTCCCGTCCAACTAGCAACACTACTCTGGATGGTTCTGACTTAGAATATGTGGACAAATCAAATCAAATCAAATTGTATTTGTCACATACACATTGTTAGCAGATGTTAATGCGAGTGTAGCGAAATGCTTGTGCTTCTAGTTCCGACAATGCAGTAATAACCAAAGAGTAGTCTAACCTAACAATTCCACAACAATTACCTTATACACACAAGTGTAAAGGGATGAAGCATATGTACATAAAAATATATGAATGAGTGATGGTACAGAA
Organism: Oncorhynchus clarkii lewisi; assembly: GCF_045791955.1. NCBI lineage: Eukaryota > Metazoa > Chordata > Actinopteri > Salmoniformes > Salmonidae > Oncorhynchus > Oncorhynchus clarkii. Next base: position 48,845,313 of record NC_092175.1, on the reverse strand, counting down.
TGGCATAGGCAAGATGCAGTGGATGGTGTAGAGTACAGTACATACATATGAGATGAGTAATGTAGGGTATGTAAACATTATATTAAGTGGCATTGTTTAAAGTGGCTAGTGATACATTTGTAAATACATTTTTCCATTATTAAAGTGGCTGGAGTTGAGTCACTCAATGCTAGTGGTGGCTGTTTAACAGTCTGATGGTGTTACGGATACAAGTATCCTGTGTGGGTAACGATATTGCCGGAGGAAAGGTAGTACCCGTATTGGAAGTATTGGATAAAAGTGACCACTCTCTCTCTAATGAGCTGGCACAGAGTTATCCACATGTGTTCCCCGTTTGTGCTTTCACTCGTGCTCAGGCACGACAAGAGGGTGACGTGATAGATTTGTCGAACACAGTTCTGTTCAAAGAGGTTGATCAAGAGGATGGGTTGTGTGATACCTCTGGGAAGCTGATCACCTCTGACAAACAGCCCAGGAAAGAATCAAAGAATGTTGAACTTATTGCTGATGCAAAACAATTACCAGTCACTCGTGAGCAGCTGATTGCTAACCAAAAGGTTGACAACAAGCTTGCTAAATGTTTTTCTAGTGTTGTCTCATTGGAATATGTAAAGAAGAAGAACGTGGCTTACTTCATTGATGATATAGATAGAACCTGTTTTTCAGTCTCTTGGTCCCTGCTTTGATGCACCTGTACTGACCTCGCCTTCTGGATGATAGCGGGATGAACAGGCAGTGGCTCGGGTGGTTGTCCTTGATGATCTTTATGGCCTTCCTGTGACATTGGGTGGTTTAGGTGTCCTGGAGAGCAGGTAGTTTGACCCCGACAGCACGACAGGATGCTCTCGATTGTGCATCTGTAGAAGTTTGTGAGTGCTTTTGGTGACAAGCAGAATTTCTTCAGCCTCCTGAGGTTGAAGAGACGCTGCTGCGCCTTCTTCACCACGCTGTCTGTGTGGGTGGACCAATTCAGAATGCAGCCTCAGGATATGTGCAGCCTCAGGATATTCCAGTTTACATAGAGTCAAATAAAGTTTGTTCAGGGCCGTCAATGTGTCTGCTTTGGGGGGGAATATATGCGGCTGTGATTATAATCGAAGGGAATTCTCTTGGTAGATAATGCGGTCGACATTTGTTTGTGAGGAATTCTAAGTCAGGTGAACAGAAGGACTTGAGTTCCTGTATGTTGTTATGATCACACCACGTCTCGTAAATCACAAGGCATACCCCCCGCCCCTCTTCTTACCAGAAAGATGCTTGTTTCTGTCGGCGCGATGCGTGAAGAAACCAGCTGGCTGTACCGAGTTGGATAGTGTGTCTCGAGTGAGCCATGTTTCCGTGAAGCAAAGAACGTTACAGTTTCTGTCTCTCTGGAGTGCTACCCTTGCTCGGATTTCATCAACCTTGTTGTCAAGAGACTGGACATTGGTGAGTAGTATGCTCGGGAGCGGTGCGCGATTGGCCTGTCTCCGGAGCCTGACCAGAAGACTGCTCCGTCTGTGTCATGTCTTGTCATGTTATGTCTTGTTCCTGTTCTTTCTCTTCACTCTGTCTCCCTCTGCTGGTCGTATTAGGTTACCTTCTCTTTCTCTCCTCCTCCAGCTGTTCCTCATCTCCTCTAACTACCTCGTTCACCCTTTTCCCACCTGTTCCCTTTTTCCCTCTGATTAGGTCTCTATTTCTCTCTCTGTTCCTGCTTCTTTCTTTGTCAGATTCTCGTTTGAGTTTCTCATGCCAGAAACAAACTATCGTCTCGTTTGCTTCACCCTTGTCCTGTCCCGTCCTGTCGGAATCCGCCTGGCAAGTGCATCCTGTACTCAGCTAACTGTCTTGTCGTTTGTACTGTGTCCAGTTCATCTGATGCTACGTGAGATCAGGTACCACTGTTCCTCTACGACCGCGCCTACCCAGAGAGACCTGCAGCCTGTCGCCGCTAACCCAGCTATTCTCCTCTGCTGCTAAGAAGGGGGCTCTTTTGTAATTATCAGAAGGACTTTTTGTTTCATTTGTCGCCCTCTCTGCGGGTTGTCTATTTTTCCATTATCTACATCTGAAGAGGATCTATGTCTTCCCTGTGTTTACATTAAAATACTCTGTTTTTGTTAAACCGTTTTTGGGTCCTCACTCAAGTGCACAACAGTCTGCCCCTTTTACGGCGACGTTGTTTTGGTTCTCCGACTGGGATCCGATCCATTGTCCTGGGTGATGGGCAAAACAGAGGATCCATTTCGGGAAAGTCGTATTCCTGATCATAATGATGGTGAGTTGACGTTGCTCTTATATCCAGTAGTTCCTCCCGACTGTATGTAATAAAACCTAAGATTACCTGGGGTACCAATGTAAGAAATAACATGTAAAAAAACTAAATACTGCATAGTTTCCTAGGATTGCGAAGCGAGGCAGCCATCTCTGTCGGCGCCGGAAGTAGTGATAGTAGTGAACTACAAATATCTAGGTGTCTGGATAGACTGTAAACTCTCCTTCCAGACTCACATTAAGCATCTCCAATCCAAAATTATATCTAGAATCCGCTTCCTATTTCGCAACAAAGCCTCCTTCACTCATGCTGCTGGCAAACATACCCTCGTAAAACTTACTATCCTACCGATTAATTTACAAAATGGCCTCCAACACTCTACTCAACAAGCTGGATGTAGTGCCATCCGATTTATCACCAAAGCCCCATATACCACCCACCACTGCAACCTGTATGTTCTCATTGGCTTGCCCTCACTACATATTCGTCACCAAACCCACTGGTTCCAGGTCATCTATAAGTCTATGCTAGGTAAAGCCCCGCCTTCTCTCAACTCACTGGTCACCATAGCAACACCCACCCGTAGCACGTGCTCCAGCAGGTATATTTCACTGGTCATCCCCAAAGCCAACACTTACTTTGGCCGCCTTTCCTTCCAGTTCTCTGCTGCTAATGACTGGAACGAGTTGCAAAAATCACTGAAACTGTAGTCTTATATCTCCCTCTCCAACCTCAAGCATCAGCTGTCAGAGCAGCTTACCGATCGCTGTACCTGTACACAGCCAATCTTTAAATAGCACACCCAACTACCTCATCCCTATATTGTTGTTTCTCTTTTTTCTCTTTTGCACCCCAGTATCTCTACTTGCACATCATCATCTGCACAACTATCACTCCAGTGTTAATAATAAATTGTAATTATTTTGTCTCTATGGCCTATTTATTGCCATACCACCCTAATCTTCTACATTTGCACACACTGTACATAGATTTTTCTATTGTGTTATTGACTGCACGTTTGTTATTCCCATGTGTAACTCTGTGTTGTTTTTGTTGCACTGCTTTGCTTCATCTTTGCCAGGTTGCAGTTTTAAATGAGAACTTCTTCTCAACTGGCCTACCTGGTTCAATCAAGGAGAAATAAAAAATACAAAACGTGCCTAGTTAAATAATAAAAAATATAAAAATATATATATATTGTTGTATCCTGATAACTCCTGGTCAGGGTCAGCATGCTAGTTAGGGTCAGGATCATCATGCTAGTTAGGGTCAGGGTCATTATGCTAGTTAGGGTCAGCGTCATCATGTTAGTCGGGCAGGGTCAGAATGCTAGTCAGGGTCATCATGTTAGTATGGGTCAGGGTCAGGATGCTAGTTAGGGTCAGGGTCAGAATGATAGTCAGGGTCATTATGCTAGTTAGGGTCAGCGTCATCATGTTAGTCGGGCAGGGTCAGCATGCTAGTCAGGGTCATCATGTTAGTATGGGTCAGGGTCAGGATGCTAGTTAGGGTCAGGGTCAGAATGCTAGTCAGGGTCATCATGTTAGCTAGGGTCAGGGTCAGCATGCTAGTTAGGATCAACATGCTAGTTGGGGTCAAAGTCAGCATGCTAGTCAGGGTCAGCGTCAGGATGCTAGTTAGTATCAGGGTCATCGTGCTAGTTAGGGTCAGGGTCAGGATGCTAGTTAGGGTCAGGGTCATCATGCTAGTTAGGATCAGGTTCATCATCTAGTTATGGTCAGGTTCATCGTCTATTTAGGGTCAGGGTCATCATGCAAGTTAGGGTCATGGTGAGGATTCCTGTCAGGGCCATCACGCTAGTTAGGGGCACGGTCAGCATGCTAGTTATGGTCAGGGTCATCATGATAGTTAGGGTCAGGGTCAGTATGCTAATTAGGGTCAACATGCTAGTTAGGGTCATGGTCAGCATGCTAGTCATTGTCAGGGTCAGCGTGCTTGTTAGGGTAAGGGTCAGCATGTTAGTTAGGGTCAGGGTCAACATGCTAGTTAGGCTCAGGGTCATCGTGCAAGTTAGGGTCATGGTCAAGATGCCAGTCAGAGTCATCATGCTAGTTAGGGTCAGGATCAGCATGATAGTTTGGGTCAGGGTCAGCATGCTAGTTAGGGTCACGGTCATCATGATAGTTAGGGTCAGGGTCAGTATGCTAGTTGGGGTCATCATGCTAGTTAGGGTCAGGGTCAGGATGCTAGTTAGGGTCATCATGCTAGTTAGGGTCAGGGTCAGCATGATAGTTTGGGTCAGGGTCAGCATGCTAGTTAGGGTCATGGTCATCATGATAGTTAGGGTCAGGGTCAGTATGCTAGTTAGGGTCATCATGCTAGTTAGGGTCAGGGTCAGGATGCTAGTTAGGGTCATCATGCTAGTTAGGGTCAAGGTCAGCATGCTAGTTAGGGTCAGGGTCATCATGCTAGTTAGGGTCAGGGTAGCATGCTAGTTAGGGTTAGGGTCAGCATGCTAGTCAGGGTCAGTGCCAGTATAATAGTTAGGGTGAGGATCAGCATGCTAGTTTGGGTCAGGGTCAGCTTGCTAGTTAGGGTCAGGGTCATCATGATAGTCAGGGTGAGGGTCATCATGTTAGTCAGGGCCAGGGTCATCGTGCTAGTTAGAGTTAGGGTCAGCATGCTAGTTAGGGTCATCATGCCAGATAGGGTCAGGGTCAGTATGCTGGTTAGGGTCAGGGTCAGCATGCTCCTTAGGGTCAGGGTCATCGTGCTAGTTAGGGTCAGGCTCAGCATGCTAGTTAGGGTCAGGGTCACCATGCTATTTAGGGTCAGGGTCAGCATTTACATTAACTAGATGGCTAGTGTTAGAGTTTACATTAACTGTATGATTAGAGTTTACATTAACTGGATGGTTAGGGTTACAGTTTACATTAACTTAATGGTTAGGGTTAGAGTTTACATTAACTGGATGGTTAGGGTTAGAGTGTACATTAACTTAATGGTTAGGGTTAGAGTGTACATTAACTGGATGGTTAGGGTTAGAGTGTACATTAACTTAATGGTTAGGGTTAGAGTGTACATTAACTGGATGGTTAGGGTTAGAGTGTACATTAACTTAATGGTTAGGTTATAGTTTACATTAACTGGATGGTTAGGGTTATAGTTTACATTATAATTGAACTGTGTATAGTGTTTTTGTGTGTAGTGCGTGAGTATATAATGTGTGTGTGTAGGCGCGTGAGTATATAATGTGTGTGTGTAGGTGTGTGAACGTACTGGGGTTGTTGTTGCAGTTGCGGAATATGTACATGAACAGCAGAACAGCTGCTATGGTTGTGATGAGCATCCCTCCAAGGGCAGCTCCAATCACAGCAGGGTACGCACTGAAGGGAGGGTCCGCTGCAAAATACACACATTTTACACACACACACACACACACACACACACACACATACACAGTCAGAAATATATACCCTCTACCATTTACCACGAGCCTGACATTTACAGGTAATTTCCGTTTGAGCCGACATCTGCAGCTTTTACGTAAATGAGATCTTTGCAAAATGCCCTTGGGAAAATGCCCTTAAAATCTGCATTGTCAGCAATATAGTGACTTGCACAATAGCACAGCTAAGATTAATTATTTTTGGCACCTGAGTGGTGCAACAGTGTAAGGCACTGCATCTCAGTGCAAGAGGGGTCACCGCTGTCCCTGGTTCGAATCCAGGCTGCATCACATCTGGTCGTGAATGGAGTCTCATAGGGCGGCACACAATTGGTCCGGGGTAGACTGTCGTTGTAAATAATAATTTGTTCTTAACTGACTTGCCTAGTTAAATAAAGGTTTAAATAAAACAAGCTATGTTTTGTGGCAAAATACGTGATATATCGTCAACATTGGGTTGTGGTGCACCATGTCCGTACAGTACATACAAATTAACTTGCTAATGTCAGCTAGCACGTTAGTGAATCACTGATGCTTTAAGAACATTCAGAACTAATCTCTAACAGAATAGACATAGCTAACGGGTTCAGAACTAATCTCTAGCAGAATAGACAAAGCTACAACCCTTCTATTTTAGTTTACCCTGCGCACACAACCCATGTGGAATTCCTGGTCTCTGGAAGCCTTTGGAACTGGCGATCTGTGGTAAGAACGCATATTTTATCTGAGCCTATGCTGCCCTTCAGTCATTTGACTTTTTGGCCCTGAGGAGACATGGATCACCCCAGAGAACACTGTTACTTCAGCTGCTCTTCCTTCATCTGACTACCATTTCTCATAATCCGAGAGCATCTGGTCATCGCTAGCTGGCACAGAGCTACTAATTTCTCTTTAGTGGAGATGTTCTCTTTTCTCCTTCTTTCACCTGTCCATCTCCTCGTTTGAATTCTAAGATGTCACTTGTCCACTCAAACTTAACATTATTGTCATCTATCGCCCACCAGGTGCCCTTGGATAGTTCATCAATGAGCTTGACACCTTGATAAGCTAATTTCCTGAAGATGGCTCACCACTCTTCATACTTGGTGACTTCAACCTTACGACATCTACCTTGGATTAATTTCTTTCCAACTCTTTCTTTGCCCTTCTTGCCTCTTTTGACTTCACCCTTTCCCCTTCCACTCACAAGGCAGGCAACACGCTTGACCTCAACTTTACTAGAGGCTGTTCCCTTACTAATCTCACTGCAACCCCCGTCCAGACTACTTTGTTTCATTTTCTATTTCCATTCCCTCCAACCCTAGCCATTCAGCCCCTACCCAGCTAGTCATGTGACTCGCACTGTCCCCTTTCCTCTTAGCCCTCACCCTGCTCCGTGGCTGAGTGACTAATTGTGATCTTACAGAATGAAAATAGAGAAAAAAGGACCTATCATCCTTCCACTCCCTCCTCTCTAAATTATCTTCCTCTGTATCCGCTGCTAAAGCCACTTTCTATCCCCCTGCATGTCAAGCTTCTCTCTCGCTGTCTCTCTCTCTCTCTCTCTGTGTCTCTGTCTCTCTCTCGCTGTCTCTCTCTCGCTGTCGCTGTCTCT